>NW_026057584.1:68923238-69223238 GCF_023721935.1 Panthera uncia | reverse complement strand
TGAGATGCTTCTGGGATGATTAATTTCTATAAAGAAGAACTTGGTAATGCTCTATGTGGAAAATATCTAAAAATTACAAAAAATATCTGCAGTGCTTTCCATGTGTATTTCATATTTCATATGCTCCGACTAAAAAGTTTAAGGATTTAGAAACAAATAAAAGACAATCATCATTTGTGTTGGACAAAAATTACTGTTGACATGCTACAACCCCTCTCTCTTGCAATTGTTGGGCAGGTCAATACAGCAACACTATCACATTATTCTTGAAGATAAAGACGGGATCTCATTAAAATTGTACCTACATAATAGACCTAGTGAAGCCCTATAACCACTTAATAAATCAGTGCTGATCTTTGTGTCCACGCTGAAACCTGTTTTTTTGTTGGCCTACAGATATGGACATTAAATCTTCCCTCCACTGACAATGAATAGCACATTCAGAGCAATCATGTTTCATTACAGCTACCACTTAGCTCTTGGATAAGCCCTCTAGGCTAAATGTTGGATGTGGGAACTCTAGTCCTGTAGGTAACCTACTTATTATCAAACATAAATCTAAAATTTACTATTTTTATGCTATACCTACAGCTGTTCTATTACAACTATTGTTGCTTTTCTGGCCACTCTCACTACTATGTTCTATACGTTAATTCCTACTAAATGCCAAATGCTAGGTATGTTCCATGCAATATCCAAATTCTCATGACAGTCCCTCAAGGTTGGTACTAACTATAGTCTCAGAGAGATCAAGTGACTTGCCCAAGTCACAAAGCTACTGAGGATCCAAACCCAATTATATCTCAGTCCATGCTCTCCCCCACAAAAACAAAGATGTAAAATTCTATATCTAGTATGACAAATTAAGGAGAAATTCACAAACTGAAGGAGACTGAAGAAGCTTATGGTTATTTCATGGTTATTTCAAATTAACTTTATAACTCTTAGAAGGAAATGAAATAATTTTCTTGTTTTTTTGTTTGTTTGTTTTACTTTACTGCTGTGACTAATGTAATTGTTTATCAGGCTTTGGAAACAAGCACTTTGTTATGCTCAGGGTGAGTGAATATTATTCCCCCTGCATGTTCTTTCCATTCTAGTTCTTCTTTTTTTTTTTTTTTCTAATCTGCTTCCTTTTATTTATTTTTTTATTTTTTTAAATAGAATTTATTGTCAAGTTGGCTAACATACAGTGTATACAGTGTGCTTTTGGTTTTGGGGATAGAGTCCCGTGATTCATCACTTACATACAATACCCAGTGCTCATCCCAACATTCTAGTTCCGAAAACGCGAACTGTGCTAGATGCTGGAAAGTGCCACATGGGTTTCATCTGTGTGGAACATAAAGGATGTCAGCTGGAGAGATGGCGAAAAAGGGAGAAAGCGTGTAAAAGACGCACTGTTGAGAAAGGATCAGGGTGCCCAGAAAAAGACTGTAGCAGCATCATTTGTCAGGATTTATCAATAACACCCAACAAGCAATTTACTATTCTCTCACTCTTTATTATTCTTTCCCATCTGCACATAAGTGTGTTCGAATTCTTCACATCTTAAAAGCAACAATGATGGGAAACTTTAAATCTTCTTTGGCTTGATGTTCCACTGAACTGAAAATACCACCAGAAGCCTTCTTTTCCCTAAGGCATAACAAACACTCTGAGATATTAAATTGCAGTGTTTTATGCTTTCAACAACTGCTTGTGACATGTACTCATGGTCCTTTGAGCAAACATTTCTTATTCACTTACGTGCTGCCTCAATGTCTTACATTCAAATGTTTGTATGAACTGTAAATTATTGTATTTTAATTTCATAGGGTCTCAAATGATCTCAAACTTTTGGTATAAAACCTTGACATCTCTTACCCACAAAGTTGGTCACTGATCTACTGGCTTGGGAATGCTTGCTCTAAAATCTCCTGACACTTTCAGGCATTTCCAACCCACTTTGAGACACAGGACTCCAGCCAATGGACCTTTCCTGTGAGACCCCCGCAACTGCCCTTTAGCAGATATGAGTTACTTTCAAATGTGTCATATGCCTGCCAGGTATTTAGCCCACAGCTGATATTACCACAAGTCATGAGACAAGGTCTTAAAATGAAAGCAGCGAGGGAGCCAGAAGCATAGAGAATGGTAATGTTAGACTTGTAAGAGACCTTTAATACCATTCAATCCAGTCTCTCATTTTCCAGGAGAGGAAACACAGCACCTGTGAGATGAGGTTGCCCAAAGTGCCCCAAATAACTGAAGGTTTCATGGGGACTAAAACTAGGCCTAGGCCTTCCAACTCCAGGTTGATATCTACATGTCATGAGGCTATCCTGTAAATGATATCCAAATACTCTAAGTATTAAACTGTTCGGTAACGATCAATCAAAATGCTACAATTATTACATGCATCATAATTTGAGTTTTCAGGTACCATCACATATTAAGTTTTATACTATTTGGAACACGTATTTCAAAACTTTGAGGTAAAGATAACACTTCTTTATTGAAAAAAAAATTTACTGGAAAACACAGATGAAAAAACCTGATATTTGTTGACACCTCAAAAACAGTCTACATATGTTACAGTAGTACATTTAGCTATTTTATGCATTTGGTTTCCTGCATAGTTTCCAAAATGTTCTAGAAGACAGCAGTACTTTAAATGGAGTCAGCTGGAGGTTTTAAAAGTATTTTAAGAAAACCACAATCTTCTTTGTCCCAAGAGCTCTCATTGGTTAATATTCATCTTTGCTTGGTTCTTATTAAGAAAAGCTAATGTTAGACTGAATTTAATTAATCCATCAAAACCACAGAATTTTCTTTCTCATTCCCTCCAACATTTTGTTTCTCTTTAGTCACAGAAGGTAACACTTTCCATGCAGCAGATCATCTGAGTAAGTGTGGGTTAAAATGGTCAATTGTGAATCAGTCTCAATCATGTGGCTCTTCCATGGCAAAAGAGGTTGTTTGTCTCTACTGTGAGAATGTTCTGAATGCTGCACCTTGTGCCTATCTCCAAATAATCATACTTCAGAAAAGCTGAAAATATCACAGTCACGGAGAGGTTACCCTTCTACCTGGTGTTAGGGACAAGTGGAGGTAGATACTTTCTCTAATAACATCAAGCATCTGCTCCCTGCTAACATCCTTTGTGAACCCTAGACATCTCTACTGACATAGGTAATCTTACAAGTATTAATAAATAGTCTGGACTTAGCCACCATTTCTGTGTTTATGGAGGGAAAGCTGAAAAAATAAGACTTAAGCTACCTGATGCTGCTTCTTCATGGTACCTTGCTTTTCATGGTGCTTTAATATTTTTCAAAGTGCTTTTCATATGAATACATATATCACTTACTCACAAAAGCTGAGCAAGTGGTATGAGAGGCAGAATTCTTAGACGGCCTCCAAGATTTCCGTCTGCTGGTGTGGTGTATATGCCCTCAAAATCCCTTAACTTTGAGTGTGGGCAGGATCTATGAATATGACATAGTCACTCCTGTGATTTTATCTTAGCAGACAAGAGAGAGATTGTCCTGCTGGCTTTGAAGAAGCAAATAGCTGTGCTATAAAAGGTCTATGAGCAAGTCACATGATGAGGGCAGCCCTACCTGTTCAGAGTGATCCCCAGTGGACAGCTAGCAAGAAGACAGGAATCCCCATCTTCATCTTCAAGGAAATGATAGCCAACAACTTGAAAGAGCTTGGAAGTGATTCAATGTTCATCCAGTACATCCAGATGAAAAACATCACTTGTTTCATAACTTGATTTCAGTCTCTGAGACCCTGTGCAGAGGACTCTGTCCAGGCCTCTGACCTACAGAACATGTGTAATAATAAAGGACTGTTGTTTTAAGCCACTAAGTTTGTGCTAATTTGTTGTGTAGCAGTAGAAAGCTAATGAAAGCAAAGGTAAATAATACTATGATGATTTCACGAATAAGGACACTGGTTCAGAAAGATGAACTGATTTGGTTAATTTCATCGTGAAGATTGGTGTGACAGGACTGATAGTGGTACCTTGGATGCCTCCTTTATATGCTAGCATTCTTTCCACAGTCCCATAATGCTCCATACTAATGCGTATTACTGCTAGGTGTTCTTTACCCCTGCCCAACAACAAGATAGATACTTGAAAGCATAATACATTATCTTCCTCCATGCAGCTCAACACCAAGTAAGGCAATGACTTTATTAATCCTCACATCAGTTCTGTAGTATAGTAAAAACACTCATCAAAATCAAAGTAAATGTTAAGATGATAATATTTTTTAAAGAGTCTCAAATCGAATGTTAGTCCTCATCACTTAACAAACAATATTCTGAATAGTCAAGATCAGGAAATGTGATCGGTAATTCCACCCACTTTTTGTATTGTTTCTTCGGTGAATTATTTTTGAAAACCACTACAAAATTCTTTATTTTGAGACAAGGAAAATCTAAGCCTTTGTGCACCATCATCGTTCCCCAAGCCTAGAAAACAAAAGAGAGTGAGAGGAAAAATTAAATGCACATCCAATTAAGAATTCCCTGTGGCCAAAGTAAACATAAGCTCACAGCACTTTACTCACTTGGCCACATATTTTGCAGATAATCTCGCCATTTGTTTGATAGTCTACAAACTTCTTTCGTAGGGCTTTGTTTTCTCTCACAATGTAGAGTTCCCTAAAATGATCAAGGAGTAAAAACATACCTGAGAATTTGCAATGGACAAATATGCAAATTATGGGTACATGCTGTTGGACCTGAAGCTCAGCCACCTGCATGCATATCCCACACCTTATCCCCCTCTCCTTCCTGCCCCCACAGATCATCAGGTAGACACTCCCTTTCCGCATGCATCTCTCAAGGGCCATGTTGCTTTTGGTGGCCTCTTTAAGTCTGTAGATTATTTTAACTAGACTTAAGTTGTCCAAAATTTTGAGAACAAATACGACTACACACCAGATGATGCACCTTGGATCCAAATGGCTCTGGGGCTCTCCCTTCTCCCCCCCGTGCCTCAGTGCAATATATTTGAAAAAGTCACATTTGAAATAGGGATAGAATATGGGGGCTAAAGGAGGAGAAGTTCTGAAAAATAATGAACCTCATTTGTACTATTTCGGAAGAACACGCACAGTACAACCTACTTCACTTCTTATACAGAAACTAAAAATTCAGTGTTCCAGGACCTACTTGAATACTGGTGTCATGTTGACATGGTGCATCTTCTCAATTACATGGATGTCTTCCCCAGAGCAGGCTACCACACCGCAGTTTTTGCAGAGGAAATTTATTAACGATGGGTTTTCCTTGTAATACTTGGCGATACTTCTCTTGATTTTCATTTTCTTTTCCATTATACTTTGCATCTGTAATTCCAAAATCTGCATTGAGAAAAAAAAATTCAGTGTTTCTTTTTTTTTTTTTTTTTCACAGCTTCACTGAAGTAAGTCTCCTGGAATTCAGAGATCTTAAATAGTTACAAAAATGTACACTTGGCCTTAGTATAGAAAGAAAAATAATGAGGCGATAGCCTCCAAAGAATTTTGCATATAATCCTTTCCTGTAATCATGGAAATGTGTTCAGAAAGCAACCTTTTCCATTTTAGACAAGTTCTACTGTGAGAAAGTCCTTACTAATATTAAAAAAACAAAAACAAAACAACAACAAAATAACACCTCATCCTACCACCTCTCTCCCTTGCCATTAGTTTCAATTCGGTGTCATAAAATAAGTTTAAGCCTTCTTTTACATGGAATCCCTTTGAAGACCTAAACACTATTATGACATTACCAATAGTCTTCTCTTACTTGTGATAAGCCACCCCCCCGCCACCAATTTCTTTAATCTTTTCTAGACCCTTTGCTATCTTACTCAATCTCTTCTTTACACATTTGTAGCAGAAACACTAGTTTCCCACCCAGAGTCCATTCTTCCTGGGAACAGAACTATAATTTCATTCCAGGTGAAAATATGCTAGCTACATTACAACATTTCAAGCCAGTGGCCAGTGAGACATAAGATGTTGCGTAGAATTTCTAGAAAAGCTCAAGTATCAGATAGTGGCCATTTTGCACTTTCTGTCTTTTCCATCTTCTTCTTTCTTCCACCTAAAATGAGCATGTGACAGTTGAAATTTGAAAAAAAACTCTCTTTGGCCTGGATAACAGAAACCAAATACTAAGAGGGCAGATAAGAGAGAAAGGTCTTGGCTTCCTTGACATCATGGAGCTATCATATGGATCTAGATTATCCACATTTTTTTATGAGAATAAGACCTTAACTGTGTATTCCAGGCCCTGTGGCTAGTGGCAAAATTTATGTCATAACAGAAACAATGTAGAGACACAAAACTTGAGATAGGCACTGGCCAGGTCTCACACCTACATAACTTCACATTAGGAAAACTTGTTTCTTAAATAATTTACCTCCAAACTAAACCACTCATAGATAGCAAAGTTATATTAAAATGTGCAGGACGCCATTGTTTTCCTGAAGGCTGAGGGGAAGTTTGTAGTAAAAGTAAATTATCAGTGCTGATGAGCAAAGCTGAATGGCCCATCTCTGGCTCTCACCTCTGTTTTGGGCTTTGATTCAAGACAGCCATATTTACTACAGAAAGGAGAACGAAACCTTGTAAGCAGCCCATGGGCCATATAATAGTTTAAACAGACAACTACAAAGACTAGTGTCATGTGTAAATTATAACAATATAAAAAATTGAAGTATTATGTTCCCTAAAAGTTTAATTAGGTTGTTCCTGCAAGATACTATCATTCACTGAGCCGATAAAAGATGATTTGGCATGGGATCATGTACATGGCAGGCAATTAAGAAACACAGGTGCAACAGAAAAGATAAAAATAAATCCAAAGTTAGTGTATGGGTATGTAACCAGGACACCAGCAACTAAAAGATTAGTTTTAAAATAGTAAAGAATAGGGGCGCCTGGGTGGCTCATTCAGTTGAGAGCCTGACTCTTGATTTTGGCTCAGGTCATGATCCCAGGGTTGTGGGATCCAGTTCCATGTCGGGCTCCACACTGAGCACAGTCTGCTTAAATTCTCTCTCTCCCTCACATATATATACATTAATTAATTAACTGATTAATTAGTTAAAATACTAAAGACCAGTAAGGGATTAGTTCTAAAATAGTGAAAAATAGTAAAGAATGTGAATTAGAGGGGCAACAAATGAAAACAAAGCATCATAAATATATGGGAGGTACAAGCTATAGTCAGTCAAAGTCTAAATAAAATGTAACGAGTTGGAAAAGCTGTTGGGTCATTGCCAGGGAAAATGTTTAAAATCTTCACATTGTTTCTAGAAGTTTGATTCACAGGCTATCAGTTATGTACAGATTCTGTATATGACATGGAAAATAGACCTCACCTTCTGTGTCAAGGCTCACCATTTACTAGTGGCTGTTTGAACATTGTGTTGATACGGATTCTTAACTCAGAAGAAGGGAGTGCTGGGGTCTACCAGCGATGTCTGCTGAGGGAGCTGCACAGAATAGTAGTCAAATGTACCCCCTGCCATCCTTTTCTGAGTTTGTCAGCCTGGAGTAGCTTTAGGAGGGCAGGGCTCTTAGCCAAAGGAAATCTAAAAAGGTAGCCGATTCTGGGGCCCCCAAAGAGACTGTATCTTATTGTAGATATAATCTGAAAAAATTTACCTCATAAATTCCAGAGATGGCCTAGAGTTTACCCAAAACATCTGGTCTTGAAACATCAATCTTTGAAAATATCCACTTGATTAACTTTCCAGTGACATTATATGGTCACAGATGTTTGATTTGACATTATCAAATGTTTGGTTTGCCTTATATGTAAAGGGGTTTTAAAATATAAGTTTGTGTAGAAACCTGGCCAGGAAACCTTGGAGTTGGTTATAGCAATGCACACCAATTTAAAAGCATCCCTTTCGTGAAACTCTATTTAGGGTAGAGCCAATTCCAATGTTAAGAAACTAACATTCACACCCATATGCAAGGGTGTGAATTTTCTTCTAAATGGATTGTTTGCTATTATAGTAGTTACAGTCTTTAATTCAGTGGTATGGGGGATTTCCTGAAATATTGCAGAAATGCATTCTTCCTTCACGGCATTCCTCTTGAAGCTCAAATGACTCTACATTAGTAAACTGAGATGCAGCTAGATAACATATTATGTATTTTCTTATCATTCAAATCTAACCTCAATGTCTCTATTTCTAAGAGACTTTCCCCAAACATCCAATCTAAAAAGTACTCATCTAATGACTCGTTTCATGTTGTCTTATTCTAATTCTCTAGAATTTATCCTTATGTGATATATTTCTTGGTTCATTTTTGTTTCTTGTTTCTCCTCTTCAACTCTCACTACGTATACTCTAGAATATAAGCTTCACGTGGCAGAGATCGGTCTGTGCTGTTTGCTACCATGCTCTCTCTTTCTAGAACATTGCCTGGCACAGAGTAGGCACTTCATAAATACTTCTACAATGAAAATTTGTGTCTGTACTGATTCAACGAAACCAAAATTACCAGGTTGGCTTGAATGGGTGAACTGCACTAATCTTTCTAAACAAGGGCAGATTAAATTTACATCATCAAAATTTATGGTTGGTTTCATTGGAACGGTGGCCTGACAATTTCTGCTCATGATGGATCTTGATTCTTTTTGTATGTGAATCTGGACTAAGTACAGCTCATCCAACTGGAACTTAAAATTCAAGCACAATTTCTGTCTTGAGACTTAGCCACAAAGCTATCAATGGCAACCACATGCAGCCACTTTAAAGTGAAAAATAAATTCAGAGAGGTCCAAAAACAATACCTTATGAGCATACTCCTCTGGGTTCATATTTTGAACATGGTCTATAGCTTTATACATCATTTTCTCTCGGAAATCATTAACTATCTCACGTTCAATAACTCCTGAACCACTGTGGGCAACCAGGACGTAGGTACTCTCATCAGCTCTGGCTCGACCTCGGGCCTGAGAACATAAAGAAATCAAATAAATGAATGGCTATGCCTTCTGTCCACACTCTCATCTTTGGTTTGGAATGGTATTCATTGCTCAGTGTGCCAGCCTTCAAGTAATTTCGTTATTCTCAGTAAAGTTAGCTGTTACCCATTTTTTGTAAATCAGTTATTTGAAATTCAAAATGTGCTTTAATGCAGAAACAATGTTCTAGAGCGATGATGGTTAGGTCACCACACCAACCCTCAAAACCCTCAACTGCACAAGACCATTCTGTCCACCTTTTTCGTTCCCAGGATCCTCCTCTCAACCCTGGGAACCGGCACCATTGACTTAGACTGGAATGGCATTCCGGCCTGGTAGGAGGGATAGATGGAAAGAAGGGGCATCTCTGACCTTGACAGCAGGACTATTGAAAATGCAGTTTCTGCTCCTGGTATCTATGTTGGATTTTGAGCACATTTCCCCATGAAAACAGGCTCAACATGGTGATAAATTTCTGTAGTCCTCTTTAGACAGTAATATTTCGGTACATTTTGAGTAACAGACAATGTTGTGGCCTGGCCCAGGAACCTAACTACCAGCTATAATATCTGTATGAAAAATGCATTCAGTGTTACAAGCCACCAACAAATTAACTCTTGAAATTCAATTACTTGCTAATTTGATGGTTGTCTGGTTATTTTAGTCTTCCTGACTTGTCTCCCATGCAGGGATACAATTCAATGTATTTAAAAAAGATTTTAAGTTAATTTTATAGGAAGAGTATTATATATGCAAATCAAAGGTAACAATTATATTGTTAAAATAGTGTGGGTAAAAGATAAAAGAAAATTAGGACATTTCACTTTTGTTTTGCATGTGTAACTTTGCCTCCCTCAACATTTTATGATGAAAAATTCAAAACATACAGAAAAACTGTAAGAATTGGGAGGAGAATGCAGAAATGGTAGGGATCCTTAAGGTTTGTGCATATTGCTTTGTCAGACATTTTTAAGAACACTGCACTTCAGATTCCTAGTCCAGCTGGGAGCTCGCAGACATCCTAGGAATGAAGACGCCTCTTTTGACTCTTACAGATGGGGCGGGGCCAGTGTCATGTTTCTGAAGAGTCTTGGGACACAGAAATAACAACCAAAGAAGAGTTGTTTAAAAATGCAACAGTTGGGGTGCCTGGGTGGCTCAGTCAGTTAAGCGTCCAACTTCAGCTTAGGTTGATCTCAGTCTATGAGTTGGGAGCTCTGAGTCGAGCTCTGTGCTGATAGCTCAGAGCCTGAAGCCTGCTTGGGATCCTGCGTCTCCCTCTCTCTCTGCCTCTCTCCTGCCTGTGCTCCGTCTCTCTCTCTCTCTCTCTCTCTCTCTCTCTCTCCCTCCCTCCCTCTCTCTCTCTCTCTCTCAAAAAATAAACATTAAAATAAAATTAAAAATAACAACAAAAATACAACAGTTATCTGATTGTCATACGAATCAAAACAGGAGTATTCAGCTCTTCAAGATTTCTTTTTTTGAATTGAGGTATAATTGACATATAACATTGTATTCGTCTCAGGTGTGCAATATAATGATTTGGTATTTGTATACAATAAGAACCGATTTCTCTTTTAGAAGAATAGATATATTTTTAAAACTGTGCTGTTTTCTAAAACAATTAAAATAATAACACAAAATAAAAATTTAACATATTAGAGGTATTAAGTGTACCTGGACCATGGCTATTTCATTAGTGACGAGACCATAACGGATAACAATATTACATTCTTTAATATCCAGACCTTCTTCTGCCACTGTGGTAGCGATAAGCAAATTTATTTTTCCAGTGCGGAATTTACTAATGACTTCTTTTTGTTCATTCTGTAGAAACATTTTAATAAATTAAATTTTGTGATGCTAAACACATTATAATCTTCTAATTAGCAGAAGAAATAATAAATTGCAACTGGTCAGTGCAAATCAAAGGATTAGCTCATACACGGATTCACTGCCATCTGTTTTTGGCATTGAACAAAGACATGATGGTAAGACAACATTTGATATCCAATCTGGGATTACCACACAATAATAAAAATATTTCCATCATCCAGTCTGGAAGTGGGAAGACCATCATTTTTGCCAAGGAAATAAATTGATGGGTAACTTGGGAGGGAGGAAAAAGGAGATGCTTTCGGTTGAGGAGAGGATAGGGCGATGAGAAACTAGAGTGGGCTTTGCTCTTTACTATGTTAACTTCAGAATCTTTAGTATTCAGAAAATAAGATGCAGTGACACTTTGAAAGATTGTTGAATTTTGAGTCACAGAGAAAATAATACAGTCTATGCCACATTTGGTCACTTTAAGAGTCACTCAAGCATGAAACCTATAGAATATTTCTGGAAGGATATGTGAAAAACTGAAAATATTGGCTGCCTCCAGCGAGGGAGCCAGAATACTGGAGGGGAGTCGTGTGCCCTGAACCTTATTAATTCTGAAAGATATGAATATGTTATCTGTTCAAAGAGAAGATTAAATAAAAATGAAATAATAAGTTATTAAAACATAATATTAAAACTATAATAAATGAAAAAACTCTGAATTTTGAGTTTTTGAGTATATTAATTTCTTAGTATAAGAAATAGGGGCGCCTGGGTTAAGCATCCAACTCTTGATTTCAGTTCAGGTCATGATCTCATGGTCTGTGAGTTCAAGCCCCATGTCAGGCTCTTCCTCTCTCTCTCTCTCTCTCTCTCTCTCTCTCTCTCTCAGACCCTCCCCCCTCTCAAAAATAGATAAATAAACTTAAAAAGAAAAAAGAAAGAAAGAAAACATGCACTCTGGCCCTTGCATAGGAGGGGCAGGTGAACATAAACCCAGCCCCATATGGCCACGGTGGTTTTACTGCCACAATTACTCTTACCAAAGCTGTTGGTCCAGTCTGCCTCTGGTGCATGTTTATGCTGTCTTTTATCCCCAAACATTAAACAAAAATAACATGTCACACCAGCAGTGTGTTTTCCTATCCCCTTCCTTCTCTTCCTAGAAGCAGTGTGTCTTTATTTGACTCCTAAATGCGAAAGCATTGTGCAGAAAAAGCCTCTCTCCAGTCTTCACTGATAATTTCTCCCTCTGGCACTCATGTCCACTGATAAAGGCTTACATGTCTTTGGATTTTAGCAGAAGATGTCTCTGCTATTCAAGAGTACTTTAATAATGAGAATTTCAGACACAGCATCAAACCCTGAAACAGTAGATGCCAACTCCCTCTCCCAAGGAGTAAGGCCAACTCTGTTCACAAGGGGAGGATGTGGGATGTAAGGAAGGTAATTTGGTATGTAGCCCCCAAATCTGAAATGACTTATGACCAAAAAGTAGCTTGATAACAACATACTTTCCTTTTATACCTCACCACTTTTCAAAGAGGAGCTGAGGCCACATATACCTGAAGTCATAATACGAAAGCTAATATAATAGAAACTTAAAAACAGGAGTAAAAGGATACAGATGTATTACTTGTAAGCATTAACCCAGAGGCTGTGGGACTGAACTTGAGTTTTACCTGTGAGCTTCTGGAAAGGTAAGGCAAAAGGGAAACAAATTAAGAAAACTGGTTCTCATCACAAAGGAGGAAGTAAGCTCCTTACCCAAGGAAAACAGTTCTTTCTTTCTCTGGCATAAATTTTAGAGGGAGCTTTAACTGAGTATATGTAGTGAGTATATTGAGCATTATCATGTAAAATTTCAAGAACTATTTTTTTCAGCAAACAATAAAACAGATAATTTGCTCCATTGGACTGAATGATGATGACCATAACAGAATTCAAGTCTCCTCTTGTCCCTCAAGACTCAAAGTCAATATGACTTCAGAAGAACATTTTACTCTAACAATCCATGCTTGTAATGTCTACAAGTGCCTTTTTTTAAATCTCCCATGGGTTTTTACTGTGCACATGATAAGTAGTATAATGAAATGAAAACAAAACAAAACAAATCTTTAAAAGGAAAAGAAAATCGCTCATAGTCCCAAATCTTTTAACACACGAAATGTCTTAATTTTTCCAAGTTGCCTTACAGATCTCATCCTATGCAAACATATTCTACATTTTTCTAATTATAATGTACATACTTTGGTGGGGATTTGATTTTTCCACTCGATATGATATTGTAACCAGTTTTGCATTTTGTTACTAGGTTTAAATGTCAATCATTTTTGCAAAGGAAACTCAATTTCCAAAGTTGCTCCAAGTATGTGAAAAACGTGACTCCTAACACAATGTTCAGCTTATCAAATACCACAGATTAGACTGCTATTAAACTCACATTTTATCTTAAGAACACGTGTTTCATCCCACAAAATTATTTGTGGGGTGTCAAGAGAAAAAATGAAAAAAGAAAAAGACTACAATAAATTTGGGAAGAGAAATAACAACATGAGGAAAGAAATACAGGAGATGTTTTCACCTGTGTCATGGGCTTGAACTCACTGCTGTGTCCAGCTCCAATCAGATGATGGGCTTTGACGCCAACTTCAGCAAATTTTTTATTTTCAGTAATCCACTGGGAAAGGGCATATGCACTCTGTCGTGTTTTTGTGAAAATTATTCCTCGGGCTGATTCCTCAGTCCTTGTGTATTGTTCCATTATGGTGTTTCTTAATTTGGTCAGCTTCTCATTTTCATGTTTTGGGTTTTCAGCCAGCTTTTTCAACATTCTATTGTTTTCTTTAAAGAATAATTAGTTTGATTATAAAATATGTGAATAATTACACTGGGAGATTTTATGTAATGAGATACTGAGATACGTAGTTGACCTACAGTTAATCTTGTGCTATATCTAACAATGAGGCTAGCTTAATAAATAAATGTATTGCAGTCTTGTTGATAATAAAACCAGGTGGCTGAATGACTGATCGTGATTATACACAATTAATGGCTAATCTGAACCCATCAATTAGAAGGGGCCCCGATATAGGTGGGATTTCTTCTTTCAAAATGAAAGATTATTTTAAGAGGGCCTTTTGGAGGGTGCCTGGCTGGCTTAGTCGGTTAAGCATTGGAATCTTGGTTTCAGCTCAGGTCATGATCTTGAGATTCTCGGGATAGAGCCCCATATCAGGCTCTACACTAGTAGCTCAGAGGTTGCTTGGGATCCCCCCTCTCTCTCTGTATCTCTCTCTTTCTCTCTCTCTCTATAAATAAATAAATAAATACACACTTTTTTTAAAAGAGGGCCTTTTGGGGAGCTTTTGAGAAGTATTGGGCTCATGCCAAAGAGGCACATGCATGAGCATACACCATAAATGTCACATTGATTCTCACCTATAAATAAATCCATGAGAAATCTATCTGTCTTATCCACTCTCAAAGGCTTCTTGTCATCATCCTCATCTTCGTTACCATCATCGTTACCCTCCTCACCACTCTCATCGCTATCATCTTCTTGAACTGCAAACTTCTTTTCTTTTTCATCATTATAGAAAGCTTCCAGGTGATTATAGGCATCAATCGTTCTAATTGTATCATTAATTTGTAGGGCCTCATTGTACTTCCTCAAATGCTCTGCGCAAACTCGGTCTTTGCGATTTCCTTCTCTTGCAGCTGTGAAAGAACACATTATACATAGTGAAATAATGGTAAGACACACCCCTACAATTGTGCTGTGGACTTGAATATGTCTTTGATACTTGTTTTTGAAATGGGCAAGTTAAGGCCCAAAATGCGCCTTGAGCTCTTAAAGCCTTTCAACCCCTGGACTGGCTATCTGAGCTCTGTTACAACAAGAACACCTACCTGATTCTTGCTGACTCAGAAGAATAGCATGGAAAACATTTCAGTTCAGTTTGCATTTGGAGACAGAAACGTTAATATTTATCTTAATGTGTTAAACATACAATAAGTGAAAGACTCTGGAAATGAAGACAAAAATGGATAGATTGGAGCTTCTTTCCATCAGTAGATAAGAGATTAGAACGTGTACATCTGTGTACTACTTCAGAGAAATTCCATCTGATATTCCATTTGCTTTCAGCTTGCTTGAGAATATATGATAGATCATCTGAAATCTTAGCATAAACATGGAAGTGTTAAGTCAAAAACCCAGTTACCTTTTTTTTCCATTTGAATGGTCCATTGTTCATAGGGTTGAGTTCCAAAATCTGACATTGGACTCATTTCACAAAAACTTTGAATCCTGGTCATTATTTCTACAAGTTTATCTTTAAATGGATCCTAAAAATAAATTATACACTTATTCTTACATGTTTATGTTGTTAAAGAAATAACATTACCTTTGTTAACATAATTTCCATGTTATAATAAATTTGGTTCATAATCTTTGTTGAGACAAAGAAACAAGTTAATCTCTGACCACTTCCTCGTACATTTATTTCTTATCCGAAATCCACCCTTAAGCCACACACACACCAACACCATGCACCCCCACTGGAATTCCCATTTTAAAAGTTTTACAAAGATAAAACTAATGAATAATAAGAAATTTGAATGCTAAGAGTAATTTTAAAATATGTAAGTTAAAGCAATACCCCAATTATTTAGAGATTGTGATGTAATTTAAGAAACATTTCCATTTGAAGAACTGGTATGATTTCTAGCAAAATAAAAAGTCAAGAGAGACTTGTGATGAGCACTGGGTGATGCATGGAATTGTTGAGTCACTATATTGTACACTTGAAACTAATATAACACTGTACGTTAACTAACTGGATTATTTTTTATTTTAGAGAGACAGAGAGAAAGAGAGAGAGAGAGAGAGAGAGAGAGAGAGAGAGAGAATCTTAAGCACGAGCTAGCATGGAGCCTGATGTGGGGCTCAATCCCATGACCTTGGGATCAGGACCTGAGCCAAAATCAAAAGTTGGACACTAACCCACTGAGCCATCCAGGTACCCCTCTAATGAATTTAAGAAAAAGTTAAGAGAGTTTAAAAAACAAAAACAAAAAAACAGAAGAGTGCATACTAAATGATTTCCTTTAAATAAAGTTAAAAATCTGTCAAAACCCATCTTGGTGTTAGAAGTCAGGATAGTAGTTATCCTTGGGGGATGAGTGACTGGAAGGAGAAATAAGGGCTTTTTGGGTGTTGAAAATGTTGTTTAGATTTTGACTATACAGATGTGTTCATTTTAAAACAATTCAGCAATCTGTATATTTATGAATTTGTACTTTCCTGTACGTCTGTTATACTTCAATAAAAAGCATACCCAAATTAAGTAAGTTAAAAAGTAAGATTGCGGCTTTTAAAAATTTATCCTAGGGATGTCGTGGGTTTTTTTTTTCAATGATGATGAGTAGAAACATGCATTTAAATTTATCAAGTAAAAGGGAATAAGTAACAAAACTGAAGGAAAATAAAGTATATTCAAATGTTCTAGTTCAGCTGGAATAGATAGTAGTCTTCTTCAGAATTTCCACCAAAATTAATCTATGGAGATTGGTCACTGACACTGGTTTAGCGCCTACGACATTTCAAACACAATATTGTCTATTATACATATTTCATGTCATTTAATCCTAACATCCTATGACGTAGATTTTCAATGACTACACTTATTATCAAGTACATAGAGCTAAAATTTATCATGCTTTTTATATTTTACAAATGAAAGTATTGACATAACATACTGATCATAATATCCAAAACAACTCAGTTGGTTTTTATAATCAGCAAAAATACTCATTTCAAAGGAACCATTACAGTAAATATTTTACTTCTTTACTACTGTGTGTACCGTGTGTTCTCTTAAGAAAGTAAATGTGCAAATTAGGAATGATTCCCATTATCATTACCAGCTGCAATTTGGTAGCAACAAAATTGTTCTGTGAAATGTCAGAAAACTAGTCCTGGAATTCACCAAGAAAGTTAAATGAATAAAATGAACTATAGTAATCTCTCTAGTTTACTTGTATATAACCCTCTCTACTCTCATCCCCATGGCGTCTCTTCATATAAACTGGTAAACTAAAAGGATGGACAAGAGAATTCACAGCAGTGCTTTCTCATCTAATAATACAAAAGAATAAAACTAAGTTATTTTGCTAAAAATTTAAGATAATATTCTTCGGTTTGTATAAAATAACCTTTGCATGTTTCAGTTGAGTATGGCATTATTAACCTAATAAATATAAAACTTTAAGCACATACTTCTCTGGTGTCATCTGCGATTGCAAACTTTTTGCATGGCTCTTTTATTTGGCCTTTGAGTTGATTTATATTTTCTTTCACAGTTTTAATGGTACATGCATCAAGATTGGCACATATCTGGAAAAAAGATTTTTTTCAATATTCAAATATTTAGTTTTCCTTTTCAATCGATTCAATGTAGAACTATTTTTTCATATAATAAATAAGTACCATGACTTGCTAAATATAGCATTTTAGTATTGCTTTACTGTGGATCTGATTAACCAGTACATTTATCTCAACAGACTAAAAAGAAACTTCTAAATCAGTTGGCGGATAATTCCAAAAAAGAAGTGTATTTATTCTCCTTTCTTAAACTCCATTTGCCAGCTGGAAAAACTGATATGGAAACAGTACAGTAAATAAAAGAGATCAGCAGAGAATGGTTATAAGATAACCATATTATATGAGACATTTTAAAGGCCATCTTGACATCCCTGGATCAGATTACCACCCTCTTCTACCCATAAAAAGGACAATGTAAAGCTAGGAGCAGCTGAAGACTAGATGTGCCTGAATCTAGACTGATGTTAGTCCTTAATCCCATAATAAATTATATTTTGGAACCAATAATTGTGCCTCTGTCTGTTGTACGTGATTTTACTGAGTCCAACTTAAAGTAAGGAACTTAAAATATAAATGCAATTGCTTTAGTACCAACATACTCCTTGCGTTTCTCTGAATTCATTTAACATTTGAAATCAACAATAGTACTTTATGTGGGGTTACCATTTGGGGTCAGCTGACAAGTAGTACAACTTCGAACAGAGATTTTTGTATCCCCCTTTTTCCATTTAATTTGGATTACTCAGAATCTGAGAACCACATAGAACAACAAAGGCACAGAAGAAAATATGCAATTTTTAAACTCATGGAGTATTGTGAAAATTAGAAACTTTCATCACTTATGCATATTTCTAAATGTTTATTTATCTTTTTCAGAGAGAGAGAGAGTGCACGTGTGTGCACAGAAGGAGGACAGAGAAAATCTGTCAGCACACAGCCTGATGTGGGGCTTGATCTTACCAGTCTCACCGACGGGGAGATCATGACCTGAGCCAAAATCAAGAGTCAGATACTTAACCAACTGAGCCACCCAGGCGCCCCTTTTATTTTTTGTTTTAAAATGTTTATTTATTTATTTTTTGAGAGAGATAGATTGCTTATTTGTATATCAAATGGATCGTTAAGTTTAACAATAAGAGTGGATATTTAAAATTAGGTATTTCATTTGCCCCAATTTTTCATTTATTATATCTGCACTCCATAATTTTTGTGACATGTTTATATGTCATAGTAATCAATTAAGGCATATTACTGTTTTGTAGAAGGTTGAATATATTTATTTTAACTAAAACACATTGATTTAACTTAATCAATGATCATGAAATACCTTCTGTTATGTATTCCATGGCATTTGGACCTAATCTTACTCAAAAAGCCCAAGAAGCACTGGCATTTGCTTTAGGTTTTTGTTGTTGTTGCTGTTGTTGTTGTTGTTGTTATACATAACATATACATATACATATACATATACATATACATATACATAATGTCATATACATAGTGGCTTACTTTTAAAATATGTTCTTTGGCTTCAGCTTGCCTTTTGGCTCCTCCAACACCTGGTGAAGCTGTCAGTCCTAGTATCTGAGGTAGGGGAATCACTGGTTTGCATTCTTTCTTGAGTTTATTGTTTTTCAACTTCTGTTTCAAGTAACGCCTCATGATGTTATTATAGACTGCTTCTTTGTTGGTGTGATGGCATTCATCAATAACGATGAGGGAAAAGTCTTAAAAGAAAATCCAAGTGGTTCATTTGTCCATACCAGCGGGGTATAGTGAAGAAAAGTACCTTTAAAGTTAGTAAACTGAGGTGCCATGGTGATGTCTTTTCTCGAGCAGAATTCTGGCACAGACCTCTTTTTAAGAGGGCAATGTGACTATGCCAGTAACCTGTACATCCAGAGGTCCGTGTATATTAATCATGAAACTATTCCTGTTAGATATTGCCCCTATTTAATAGATTCATTTCAGAAAGTTTACAAAGGCACAAAGTGTTATGGGATAGAATTCCATCTCTGCCTATATTCTCCCAAATTAATCAGGCTTACACTTAAATTAATCAGGATTACACTTTTGTTCTTTAATAACACATTTAATTTTAAGTGGCTGAAGGCTTTTTTTTTTATGTCAAATGAGAACCATACCATTTAAACAGAGATAATTTTGCCTTGTTTTAACATTGAACTTAATTATTATCATTATTATGATGAATATACTTCTTTCCCTTTCTCTCACTTTTTCTTCCCATTCCCCCAAAATAGAAAGGACTGTATTTTATTCTACGGAAACATGGCAGATCTAACAGTATCCATTAGCATATGAAAATAACTTGGTACATAGAAATAAAAAGTAAATAGAAAGTCCAGCGAGTGCTTGATTTAATAATGTATCCTTATGTATATAAAGGGAGCTAATTAAAAATATACCAAAATCTTTGTACGTTTCCCCAAGAAAGGAGAAGAGTTTAATGAAAACTTAAGCAATGAAAGACAATCTAAATCAGAGATACTCTTTTAAATCAGCATTTTGAAGATTATTTAACAAATACAGCCTCTGTTACTATCATTGATATTACTACTACTAATTCTTCTTTTACCAAAATGCAAACACTTCAACCAACCTGACAACTGGACACCATCATCTTCTCCTATTTCTGAGTTTAAAAGGGAGTTTTCAAGGATCTGGGCTGTACTGATGATAACATCATAGGTTTTGACAACTTCTGGAAATGATATTTTCAATTGGGTATCACCACTTAATCCAATAGTATGATACCATTTCTTCAAAAATGGTTCAAACTCTTTGCGGAAGAGCTGTTCAACTAGTGGTACCTTTAAAAATGCCAAAATTAAAAAAAAAAAGAGAGAGAGCATGGTCAAAGCAAAAGGAGTATTGATCAAAGGCCTACTATGTGTCAAGCATTATCAGAGGTGTTTACATTATCAGTTAATTAAGCATAATGACCTATCCAATTTGTCAGTAAGCATTTACTGAACGCCTATTAGGTGTAGACATTGTATCTGAGACACAAAATGTTTAAGATATGGCTGACAACTTCAAGGAACAGTCTAGCTAAGCACATAGACTAAGACTAAACAACAAAAAAGCACAACTTATTAAAACACAATATAATAATTCTCTCATAGAAATACATACAAAGTGACAGCAAAGAGGCAGAAGCAAATGACTGGTTTTAGCTCAAAAGAAAGGTTTAGAAGGAATTCTAATCAAGTAGGCCACGGGTCAATGACGAGATAAATGAAAACCAAGGCTGGATAAGAAATACATTTTGAATTCATAGATCAGGGCCAGGCTATAAAGGGTTGTGAATACCACACAGAATATTTTAAATTTACTATAGTTCATAGGACCTTATGAGTTGTGTTTAGTGTTGATTTATTCCTGCTGTTTGTTTTGGGATGGGGCCAGAGGCAATATGCCTAAAAAACTGAAGACAGCAGAGAACCAAAACTGAGGAGGTAAGACATTGCTTAGGAGAGCAGATGTGCGGTGAAGGGGCAGACCACTAAAATGGCTTTGGTGGCTGAGAAAGAACAAATGAGAAAACAGGCTTGGCAAAATAAGTGGAAATCTTTCAGACTTGACTGACATTGTTGAGTGGGAGTATGCTGGCATTGAGGTTACTCAGTGTAATTGGCAATTCACAGTATCGTTGCATTCACTAGCTGGTCAACATGTCACTCTTTTGAAGACCCTGACCTGAAAGACCATCTGGAGATCGGAATATGGAACCCAGTGATAGATACCATAGAGAACATGAATGCTGACATCCAGGATAAATAAGGCACCCAGACCCGCACCCCCCAACCCCCAGCCAGCAAAGATTCATCCTTGCAGGCAAGGAGCTGGAAGATGGCCACATTCTTTCTGACTACAACATACAGAAAGTGTCAACCTTGTATCTGGTCCTCTGTCTAAGGGGTGGCTATTAATTCTTCAGTCTTGCATTCATACTGCCCAATGATGGCATCACTCTGCATTATAGCCATCTGCCCCAATTTAAGTTTAGAAATTACCAGTTTCAGTAACAGCCGAACCTGGTGAAAGTTTTAATAAAAGATTTATTGCATGGTAGTTAAAAAAAAAAAGAATCCTTTCAGCTGGCTCTCCATATGTCATAGCATCTGCTGAAGGTGGCTGAGTTGATACCTGAATGTTACGCACTGCCCATCATTCAGAATACCTCCTAGATCAAGGGAAAGGAATAACCAGGCCATCTTGAAGGTTATATGCTAGGAGAATTTATACCATGGAAGCCTAGGGATGTACAGTGTGGCAAATAGGGAATTGGCAGGAAGAGTTTCAAGGGCAAGCATCAAAGAATAAGCGTTATATTCCTCATAATGTGATTACCAGATAATGTAATCAATGGTTATCTTTCTATTGGTCTGCAGAACATGTGTTAGTCATCTTTTTTACTTGAGGTGAGTCCTACTTATGTGTAAAATGAGGGCTGGCTGATACCCCTGGCTGAGAACAGTGTACAAAGAACACTGTCTTGTATCATTATTTAGTAGAAATGATGAACTTGTCCAAGAGTCAATGTGGAGGGGGAAGGGGTTAAAATGGAATCTATGAATTTTAAGGAAACAGTGTGGACCTAAAATCAAAAACCAAGTTTGGTTACTGGAAGAAAATAACACAAGGTGAAAAGACTAAGAAGAGAAACTTTCCATTAGTATTTGTTTTTGTTTTTGTCAAGGTAAAAGTGTCTGGTCTACCTGCCACAAAATCACTTGAAAGATTTGGAAAATGAAGACTCCTGGGCCCCACCAAAGAACTACTGAATCTAGGCACCATCTCTGGGGACAAAACATTAAAACCTGCGCTTATATGAAGCCTCTCATGTGACAGTAAGGCTTTAAAATTTGAGAACCACAGCTCTTCTCTCACTTACACAAACTCATTTCTGATACATTTTTCTAGAACTATCCTTTTCATTCTACTTATATGAGACAGGGGAAATGATCTGAGGAAGTAAGAGAGATTCTGAAGAAGAGAATGGAAATTAAGCTTAATGGAAGGAGATAGTAAGATCCAGAGGAAAGAAAGTCAGCTCTGAAAATGACTCCAGCCATCTGCTTATTATGTGACCTGGGACAAGTTACTGAATCATCTGAATCATCTCAATTTCCACATCAGTAAAATGAGGATAATGTTAGCCCTACGGTAGAGTTGTTGTGAAAATTAAATGAAATAGAGGCTGTCATTTTCTGGGTACTCATAACTCATAAAAATTTCCTGATATTTTGCTAATCCTTTTATTCTAGCTGTAGAGTGAAAAAAGAAGGCCAGTTGGCTTCAGAAGGTAAGGACTCAAGTTTCAGCTCTGCTACTTATTGGCAGGATGATCCCTGATGGACCAATTAAAGCCTCAGAGCCTCAGTTTTCTGATGGGTAAAATGAGGATAATTATGGCTACCTCATAGAGTACCTGTGTGGATTTAATGAGGTATGATAAAAATAATTAATATTGTATCACCAAGTGCAATACAATATTAATTATTATATTGTTAGTACACATCTCTAATTTCTGAGATTGTATATTCCTGATGACAGGATACGCCTTTGATTTGTCTTTAAACACCCTCATGCTGCTGAGTGATTTAAGAATCTCTGTACCATGGGGTGACAAAGCGACCTGGGGTTCTGCCCGTAAAGGATGAGTCAAGAACTTTCAAAGAAGAAGCATCTTCTGGTCTACAGAACAAAAATAAGTTTTCATAGGAGGGAGCAGGTGTTGGAAATCCTGATACTCACTCTAGGTGGCATTGACTTCCTACTGAAGGACACAGAGAAAGCCAGATGCAAGTCTGACATGGCTAATTGGGAGGTGTGTGGTCCTCTTGGAGCCTTTTCCTGAGATGTGACAGAGTGCCTGCCAAGACTAATCAAACCCAACTGCTACCCACTTCTGCTGAATCATATGGGGCTGTATTATAGCATCTGAAGGAACCTGGGATTTATCTCTCGTGATGTTGAAGCCCTAGATAGGAAATAGAAAGTCTGGGAACACAGGTGGTGTTTTCATTTCTCCCTGCATTTGAAGGCGATAACTTTGGAAAGCATGGAGGCAGGGAGATGAAAGTAAACGGTGTTAGAGGGGACAGGATTTCTCTTTTCCAGATCAAGGGTGATAATACCATCTATTTGGTCAAATACAGAACTAAGTTTATGTGACATACAGAACTAGCAATTTCCTGACTCAATCAAAAAGAAATGAAGCTCATGTGCCTTTAAAATGGAAAGAAACAGGGTAATAAAGTAAACAATTATGACATATATGGAAGAACCAGTGGAGGGATTTCTAGTAATTCTTAGGGAAAAACAATAGCGAAGCAGATGATGAATTAGACTTATGTCCTTAAATGTCTACACAACAGGGCAGTGAATATGAAAAATTAATGAGGATAATTTAACATTCAAACATGGCTGTAAATGTGGATTCGTAAGAATCACCTAGTTGCATGAGATGAATGGTTTGTGATGAGCATACAGCACTGAGAGGGAGTCATTAGTCATTATAAGAAGGAGATACATTAGGTGCATACAAAATCCTGAGACCTGCAATGATCAGTCAACATGCAGAAGATGAAGAAATGAATGTTAAGTATTTACATTTAGGCTCAAAAAATTAACTGCACAAAAATAACTTAAAAGGCTTCTAGTCTAACAGATTTTCGGACAAAAAGAAACTTGAGGCTTTTAGTTTATGGCAAACTCCAGATGAGTCTGTGGGTGCCGGCACCGTGATAAAGGCAAACCTGCTCATGGCTTCGTGTCACATGGGCTTACTATCTACACTGATAAGACCGTATCTGTAGTATTTTGCCCAACTCTGGACACTGTATTTTAAGAAGCCTCAAAAAGGATGGGCACTCAGGATGATGAAAAATCTGGAAACCATGTTATATGAAAAAGAGTTAAAGGGACTAGGAATATTTATCCCAGGGAATCAAAAGAAAAATGACACAGGAACCACATTTCTGCCTTCTCTATGTGAAGGGCAGTCACAAGGCAGGAGAATTAATACTTATTGTGTATAATCACAGAGGAAAGAACTCCCACCAATGAGTGTGGATTCCAGAGAAACAGATTTTGCTAGGGCTTTCCTTCTGAGTCAGTTATTCAAAGAATGGATCAAGCTATCTTATTAAAATGGGGACTTTCTGGATATTCCAGATTACTCAGCAGAGGTGAGAGAACCACCCTGCAATGGATAAGCACTAGATCTTGAAGTTCTCTTTCAGCTCTAATAGTTTATGACCCTGCGGCCTGATAAGAAAAGGGAATCAAAAATATACCCTAGGTGTTGAGGCTTCATGCTTTGGAGGAGGTGGTGTAACTAACAAAGAGATAGATATAGAGGGAAGGAGAGCCTGTAGGGAGGGTGATGGTGAGGCTGAGGTTGAGGAAATTAAACTGTAGAATATTCAAATGGTATCAAGAACTCCAGCTGAAGTATCTTCAAATCCAGTTAACTCTGTTTTTTTCTCCAAACCTGGCATTAAGACCCTGTTCAACTAGTTAAGAAGTTCCATTTACCAAGTTTTGGAGGTGAGGAAGAGGGAGGGGAAGAAAAACTAATATTCACTGAATCATTCCTAGGCTTTAGACAGATCATCTAATTTAAATTTCAGAGCAGCTGTATAGGGTACTATTATTTTGTTCACTTTACAGATGAGGAAACTAAAGTGAGAGAAGTTAGGAATTTGTCCAAGGTTAAACTACTGGTAAGTAGAAGTAGTAGTCAAAGCTAGATTCCTTTTATTCCAAAAGATAATGTCCTTAATAAAGACACTATGTGAAAAGCTATGGGCAAGTAAATTCTGGTGTATCACTATTGTCACAAAAGAAATAAAAGTATTCTAATAATAGTCATTTAAGCATAAAGATCTTTTGACTTAGTAGATGTATATAGAATGCATTTGGAACCACATGATAGAAATTACTCAGATCATAGATTCTGAGTATGTTACTTCAGTACTGAAAAGCAGGTTGCAACTAAAACTTTAAGCATAACAGAAATCCAAAAACACAAGAAAGCTGTATAGTCTGTTGCTATATTTTTGGTAAGGGTCATGCTGAAAACCGAGTTATTGTAAGTAATAGAGAAAAGACTATTTTGGCCATGGAAATGTATACTCAATTTTACTCCATAAAAGTAAAAATTAATCCACTCAATATGCAAATTAATAAATTAATAAACTCATTTATCTGAATAAAGCTCAAAAAACTAGATTTTGTTTTATCGTAAAGGGGAATTATACCTGTTTACGAAGATTGGTCTTTAAATATCCCAGGACATAAATTACTAGAGGGAAACCTCAGTTACATTTCAAGTAGCATCTTTGTATAATTATTGAAAGTTAGTCATCTATTTTCCTTTTTAACTTGATTTAGATCAGCCAAATATTCACTTAATTTTCTCTTTATCTTCACATAAATTATACATATTCTGGATAAGGAGGATTTACCACCTTTAACTAAGGGCCAACAGTTAAGGAGACTTCAAAAGACAATATTTGATCCTAGATTCCAGTAATATTTTGAGGTCATTCATGTCCACATACAGTGATAACTTAAATTAGTGCCAGTTAACCTTAAAGAATATCTGGGTAAATGTATTCTTAATACCTAAATAACAGCTATTTGATCTTTGCTCTGGTCTTATGAAGCAAAATCATTTTAAAAGCTAATAACTTAGATATCATTTAACTGTAAAAGCAAAGATATAAATTAAATAAAAGATTACTCTTAATTACACTAAATCCGTGCGATCCATTGTTATAGTGTCATTTTACAAATGCGTCAGAATAATAAAGTGAAAATAAACACAGTTGTATTATGTGCGATTTGAATACCTTATTGACAAGGACTATAACTTTTCCAGGTTCAGATGCTTTTTTCTTCTTGTCCAAGTGATCCTTGGCAATGTAAACAGCCACTCTGGTTTTCCCACTCCCTGTAGGGAGGCATATAATGATATTTTTCCCCTCCAAGGCTGGTTGGGCAACTTCCATTTGGTAGGGCCTGAGATGCAGTTCTGGCTCAGGGGATGCTCTTTCTGCCACATTTTCTTCCTCTGAAGGAAATTAAAAGGTAGAAAAGTAAGGGAATGGGCAATAAAACAACTAACGCTAGGAAGTCTAAAACCGAACATAGGCTTCTTGTGGTTTAAATTCCCTTTCATGTGTGGTCCAACGCAATCCATTTTTCTATTTTTCCATACCAAATGGGTGTCAGCTCTCTTGGCATTTGCAGGATACAACCAGGCACTCCACCATGGAAGTGGCCTGGGGGTGGAAGTTCCTGGGGAGGGAATGAACAGGATGGTGGGCAGGGAGGGGAGGGAACAGGGGAGAGTCTTTTCACAGAGTGAGCAAAGCCAGGGGAAATTGCAGAAAGGGCTGTAGTACAGGATTGGCAGTAACAGTTCTTAATGCGTCAGACTTTCCAATTCTTGGTTGAGCCCTTATGCCCTACTTGTTTCTTTTTAGACTTTATACCTATGAATCAAGAGGAATTGGGAAAGCAGGAGTCATTAGTTCTCTTTGTTCTGTATCTGCCCCTCCCCAGCCCTTACCTTTAATTGCAAAGAAGATATTATAGCTAATGCTACTTTCCTTCATTTGAAAAACTTTATCTGACAACCAAATATCCCAAGGCTTGTTTGTCTGTCTGTCTGCCTGTCTATCTATCATCTGTCTATTCCCAAACTCTAAAATGGCAAAAAAAAAAAAAAAAAAAAAATCCTATTTTTGCCATGTGAGGTAGCTAGATTAAACAAGGGTGAAGGGGAAAAACTTCCCATGCAAGCCTTTAGTTGATAGGTTGTCTTTAAAAGATGAAAAATAATTTTGTTGGTTTGAACTGAATTGTGATAAATTTAGTTTTGAATTTTGGTCTTTATCACTTCCTTATATGTATTCTCCACATCTTTGTATTTTCCTGAAACTCACCATGCAATATATAAAAAATATTTCCAGTTAATATAGATTTCTGAATTTAAAATTCTGATAAAGTACTAATATACATTAATTCTTTGAACATTAGAATAAAATCATTATAACATATCTTGGTTTAAACATGTTTTGTTTAAAAGTGACCTGATTCGGGGAGGGAAAAAAAAAAAAAGAAAAAAGAAAAGAAAAGAAATAAATAAAAGTGACCAGATTTATCTATATTAGCCAGGGGAAAAAGATCTAAAAATGTATAACCTATCATGTGGAATGCAGTAAAATAAATATTATATCAATTTAAAAGCCTGTCTTATGCTTTATATAGTCATAAGGAAAAAATGAAATGACAGCACTTAGTACTTCATTACACATGAAGTGTTCTTTCTCTTATCAATGATTGCAAAAAAACTAAACCAACATAATCCCATTAACTTCACAAAAATTGCTGATGGTTCCATTTCAGCAACTGGATGATTCTATTTAAATGGGTTTTAACTTGTTGTGATAGTCCTATCTGCATAGGTAGGAAAATTCACACCAAATACCACTTAGTAAGAGTCATCTACTAACCTGGCAGGAAATTTGTCTTCTGTATGGATGAGTAAACAAAGATGCAATACATTTAAGTTATCATTGGATCATCTGCCGATTCATTTAATATGATTTTCAGGAGAAACTCATTTAAGATCACCAGCATTTAAAAATATGCATTTACAAGTTTGCTCTCCATGCTTGTTTTGAACTCTACAGCAATCATAATGATTCATCTTCTATTACATTTATGTAAGGTTCAGATTTATTTAAGAATATCATTACTTCTCTGCTAAGTGGCTTTTATAGATTATCAAAATCCTACCATTCTACCTACATTACCAGCATTGATTACCTAACTTCCAAAAGAGCAAGAATATTTGCAAAGGAAGATGTATTTTAAATTGCGTTTAACACCAAGATCCAGTTATTTACTTTTGCTAAATTGATTTTTAATTTAGGAAATTCATTAAAAGATATTAACAGATTCCCTTTGTTTAATTTCACTCCAGGTATATTTTTGCATGGATTTTTACAAATAATAAAATTCTGGTTCCCTCGTAGTAGTTAAATGTACTTCTTTAATCATTTCCCCTTTTTATTTTTCACTCTTCCTACTATATCCTTGGGTGATACAAATTAAAAAGAGAAATTAGAGCAATTTTCTGTCTTTTTCCCAAGTAATCTAAAACTAAGTCAAATGAGCACAACATCAATACCACTTATGCATACTAGCTATTTATTATACTGAAAAGTGTAAGATGAGTTAGGAAGCTAAAAGGACTATCATGTTCAAGATTTGATTCTAGAGCCAAAGTTGTGATGTTTCCCTGCTACTTACCTCATCATGCACCACTAATTCATTGTGCAGTAATTATTCACTAGGTGGCTCTTATGTGCCATGCAGCCCCAGGAATGGAGTCCTTGTCTTCAAGGACTTCAGGGTCTAAAGCACTGTATGCTGCAGCCACTAACAATGTCTGGCTATTAGACAGATAGCTCTATTAGCTTCCATACTTTTGAGTCAACTCTAGGAAACTTGATGGGTAGCCCCAAGTTTAAAAGAGAAACACAGAGTGAATATGGAAAAAATCAGAGTTGGATTCATTGTGAGAACAGCATCCAAAGAAGAGCTGGGTGAGTGCTAAATATTCAGCCTGATTCTTGCCTTATCACATCCTCTGACATAGGGATGGAAGAATTTATCCACATAAGCAATGAAAAGAGAATTTTCTCTTCTCTGTCACCAGAAGGAGAGAACTGGGCGGGTGTCAAGGAGCCAGGAGCCAATTTCCTTTATAAAAGAAATGTTTGGGTTTTTGTTTGTTTGTTTTTTTGTTTCTTTTTGGCTTGCTTTGAAAAGCAAAATCAATTAAATGCAATAATGAATGTGGTATTTAAAATATGCACAAGCTTTGAATAACACTGTGCCCTTCCTCTACAACAAATATTGATTGAAGACCTTGAAATTATACTATGCCATATAAATGGTCAAAAAATAAAATCAAATAGGACTTAAATAATAACATTTTATTGGAACTACACCATGTGGCACATTTCATTCTCACATTGATTTTGACAGCTGAGTTATTCTTGGAGAGAAAAGGTCTGTCACTGCATGTGTTTGAAATCGACAAAGTATTCCTTTACCTATAGTATGTAACCACGGAAAAATACGCCATTCCAGCTGGACAAATATTAATAGGTATTACCTCGAAATAGTAAGGAAATACTTTCTACATATCAGGCCAATGCGTATTGCCAACAACATTGCCACTTTGTGAGATGCAGTGTATCTCTCTAAAAATGAGAAACAGAAAAACAAAAAAGCCTTCCCTAGCATAATTAGAATATTTAAACTTTAGGAGCCTTACTAATCGTGTTTTCCTATGATGAAATACTTCCACAAAGGAACACAATGTTATGGTATTGGGTCACATCCATGAGCCTTATGTCCCATTATGTAACTGTTGAAGGTGGACAAAGGACATATGAAATAGAGTCCCTTTGCTGTCAGCCTGAAAGGTTAAGATATAATCACAAACACTGTGATGATTTTTAGAAATTAAATGCATGTTTACCAATTTGCAATTTATCTAAACCTTTTTTGAACTGATTTCTAATTCACTCTACACGATGCACCTGAGGGAAAGAAATCTCATAATTTTACAAATTCAGAATTTTACTACCCACTATGCGAAGTAATTCTTCATTTCTAAGCACTGACCCCATCTAGAACTTCAATGGGTGCCCTTTGAAAATGAGTTTGTCTTCAAATGTATTTGCCTTCGAAAATGTATTTGCTTTTTAAAAGTAGGTTGCGTTCAGATTTATCACGTCTTTCATGCCACATTGAGGACTGAAAATCAGTAAATAGTTACATTTGCTAACAGCTCTAAATAGACAAAATGGCCAACACATAGGGGATGCCCATTAAATATTTATTGAATGAATGAATATTGTTGAAAAGCCCTTACTTAGACAAACAAAAATTAGGATGAGGTCCAGAAGCTTAAAACAACCATAAAGATGTTAAATATTAGCTAGAGCACAGTTTGAGTTCTAACAGCAATAACATTTAATAGAAATGTTAATTATTAAATCTAACAGTTGTTTGCATAGCAAGTATAGAAAATTCAAATACAATCCACAGAACTAAGCATAGGGCAATAACTTAATAAACACTGCCTGCAGTGAACAGAAAATGAATTAACCCTTTAAAAGCTTGGAAAGCTTTTAGAGCAGATGACCATTTTCATGTAAATGATTTTGTCCCTTCAGGACTATTCTAGCTAAATTTCTATAATTCTTCAGACAATGCAGGGTAATCTGAAATACACAACATTTTCCAAGTGTTTTCTACAACTCAGTCACAAAACAAATGAATACAAAAGTAATTTGTGTTTCTGAATTTGCCAATTTCCTACCGATTCTTAGCTGGCCACATTGCAAAGCATTTTTTGTTTGTTTATAATTTGTTAATTTAATTGTGAGATACTTCAAACACCAGACGAATATAGAGAGGTGTATAACAAATCTCTGAGGATCTATCACCTATTCTTAGAAAATGTTAACATTTTAGTTCAGTAGTAATCATTGGAACTGCACATTCAATCAACAGAAAGAAGCGATATGAATTTGACCAGACTGACAACATTTAGGCAATCTGATAACAGGAGGTATTGCTAAAGTGTGGCATTGAGAAGAGGCGCTCTGGTTTATTGCTGGTGTGCTACCAGCTAATAGAGGGAGCAATTAGGGAAACACCTAATAAAGTTCTCATTTAGTGACAAAAGTGTTTTTGCAAACTCTACTCCTATGCAAGAGACATTTAGGGAAACTGAAACTCTCTTAACTACACGTGTCATTTTTAGTTTTTCATTTTAAAAGGACTCTTGTTATCTGCAGCTAATCTACAGAGTCACCATCATCTTATTGACAGTATTAATTGATTTATTTTAAAAGTATTTTAATTAAAAAAAATAAGGTTTGGAACACATGTACCAAACTGAATACATCATTTAAATGCAGTCAAATTAACTGAAACAGACAGCATAAATAAAATAGATGACATAATTCTATGGAAGGTGGCATATGCATAATCTTATCGACACCAAAAAGATAAGTACTGGATCAAAAATTAGAGAGCTTGATTCTAAGACTTTCATAAGTTGTACTTTTGAAGAAAGTGAATGGCAAAGTTCCAAAACTACTTCAACTAGAGAAAAGAATTGCTTTAATTGCATAAATACATTAGGGAGGGTATGAACAGCCCCCATGCTTTCCACTATATGGCGTCTTATTTCACACTTTTTAAGGTTTACACAACAGTTAGGCAGTACCTGAATCACTTCCCATGGTGCCTGAATCACTGCCCATGTTGCTGTTATGTCCAAGACTTTCATCTAAGCAGCTGACACTTCCTTCTGCCAAACTTGTGTCTGATTCTGCAAAGGAAAACATTTTAAAATATTTTAAAAATATTTCTGAGAATAAACGTATTTTAACTGCACACCTCTACAGCACACAGTACATACAGTTCAATGCAAGTGGAAAAGGCACACCCAGACAATTATGAATAAAAGGTAAGAGTTCCTGGCAAGCAACATTTAAAAAGTCTACTATGGATGAGCAGCTGTCGGGTAGTGAATCAAACACATATACCTACTTGAAGTATCATACATCCGATTCGAGAGCAAATACAAATTTGTAAACACGTGTGACTTTTGATGTCCCCCCACCATGTTAAGTTTTGTGCAAGAAGAGAAGATCTAGGCTTGATGGTGGCATTGAGACAAAAAGTACTACACAGAAACCACCGAGTTATTTTAACATAATATGGCAGGGAATTAATAAAGGATAAAGAATTGATAAACCACATGGTTCTATTGATTGGTTCTGAAAAGAACAGTTCAGCGATAAACATTACTTCAAAATCTCACAAAGAATTTGCTCAAAAGGAATATCATTAAAGCCTGGCACTGCAGTTGTAATGGAAGCTTCTGTGAGGCTGGAAATAAATGTTTTCCTTTACTACAATTAAACTAAGCTTCCATCAAAAAGTCACCATGAGGATGAATGTCAAGAGCGTTCCCTTAACTTGTTAATCCCGATTTTTGGTTTTCAGTACTCAGCATCAATTCCTTTGGAAAATCTTTTTTTCCCTCTAGGGAAGACTTCCCTCTTTACAGTTTATTGCCAAGGATTTATGCCATCTTATCCACAGGGATCAGAACTATTGCTAAGCTGGGAAAAGTAAATGAAAGATGGCAGCAAACGCCAGCCCTGGAATCAGGACTTGTGAAATTTGCTGTTGAGGTTGCTCTGAGCCTAACTTGCCCTCATTTAAAATGGGGCTAGTACAATTCACCCTCCAGAATTTGATAACCAGTAAGTAATATTAGGTACAATAAACTCTTACCACTGCAACTTCAGTGCTGATAATTGGAAAATGAAATAAAAATCAAGTTGTTGATTAGTATTAGGACAGGAGTTCCATTAAATACCGTTCTTCTTACAACGAACAACATTTCATAATATTTATACTTGTTGCATAATTATCACTTCATGCTAAAGCTCCCAAATGCACAAAACAAATTACATAAAGTAGCCGTTAGCTATTTGAAACTAGTGTGAGTGCCACCCATTTAGGGCTAGTAACAGAACCGGTTGAAACACACACATAGTATATTATCAATAAAATTTCTCTGGAAAAAGACCATATACAACTCCTCAAAACTACAAGTATCTTCTTTTTCCTTAACCAGTTTTTTTTTTTTAAGTTGGTGTATTAAGGTACAATTTAGATAATATGAAAATCATTCTTTTTAGGTTGTTTTTTTTAGGTAGGTTTAGTTTGTCGACACTGACACATGTATATAGTTTTGCAACCATCATCACAATCAAGATTTTTCTATCACCTCAGAAGTCCCCTCAAGCCCCTTTGTTTTCATTTTCCTCGTGCTGCCCCCTAGCAGTCCCTGATTTAATTTCTATCCCTATAGCTTTGCCTTCTCCAGAAAATCATATAAACGGATTCACACAATACGTAGCCTCTGTTTGATTTCTTTAACTTAACCTAACACGTTCAAGATGCATCCTTGTTGTTCATATCAATAATCTGTTCCTTTTTATTGCTGACTAGTACTCCATTGAGCATCTACGACATCTGCGATATCTCCCTTCCAATAAGCCTAGTTAGCAGGAAATATAATGGAATTATAACTGATGCCAATCAAATATGTAAGATATCTTTTTTTTTAAGTTCAAAGAAAGCTGATAAGGAATTTGTGGAAAAATTCTCAACGGACACGCATATTGTTTAAGTATATTAGCACAACACAAATATACTAATTTGAAAATACTGTGCCTACCAGTTGTCGTAGATTAGCTCTCAAACTCAGATTTGAGGAATCCCTTATGACTACACGGGAAAACCTGTATATCTCACTGAGAGATTTTAAATATGGCACTTTGCAATTCCCAGAGGTATGCCTTGTTAGAAGCTTAGAGGCGAGTGTGGGATAGAACTGTCAAGCAGAAGAGCGTTTGGGGCAGATGTACTGATGAAAAGAGAATAAGATTTATAAGGAAAAGGCAAGGTGTAAAATGAGATGGGGAAAATGTCATTGCAAGGATAATTCTAGATCTAGAAATACAGACTAGGATTTCTGAAGCAAAAAAGTAAATTTTGACATGCTTTTCATTTGTTGTTTTAAATAGGGTATTGAGAACTGAAGATAATACCAAAAATACCGAAAAATACGAGTATTATTTAAAATTAACCCTGTATCTTTGTTTCCCATTAAGTGTAATGCACTTGATTTTCATTTGATTCTCTAATCATTAGCAGTTCAACAACAACCTTAAAACTATTTTGTGTATATGTAAAGTCAAAGTTTTCCCCAAGCTCTGTTCTAACATATATAAGTTTGGGGAAGCTATTTAACACAACGTGCATGATTAATTTATAAATATTAAAGAAAGTTGTGACCCCAAATAGGGTATTATTAATTAAGCTTGTTACCTGGATTATTTTGATCTTAACAAACAAATCTGCAGTGTGTTAAGAAAACACTGAGCTCAGTACCTTCACAGATGTAAATTACATTTTAAACCTCAACATTCTATTCTGTGTGGTAGATATCCATTGTCACCTCAGTTTTATAGATGAGAAACCAAGGCTCAGAGAAGTTAAATGATTTATCCTGACCACACAGCCATAATGGGGCCCCAGTTTCTGGATCCGAGTCCAGTCACTATTCCAGTGCTTTTTATTTGATAGCACGCAATGGCTGATGCTTTGTGTGAAGCTTTGTAAACAAGCAAACAATCCTATATCTAATAGTGTTAAGTGAAATGAAAGTTGGTTTTTGTTGTCGTTTTAAAGCATATAGACATTTTCATTGTAATGTCGAATTTTCTAGCAATCTTGAAACGGTTTATCTTCTCAAGGGGAAAAAAAGCTAGAGAGATTGTTTTATTTTGCTCACATTTCTGATTTCATCGATAGACTTTCGTTTACTTTACATTTAAACATCCACACTTATTTTTGAAATTTTCTTTTCTGCACATATATAAAAGAGGAACACTTCCATCCTTGTAAACAAAATTAATTGGAATAATTCTGCTAGAGATAATTATGAAAATGAAAGTGAATATATAGAGGTTTATTTCTTTGTCATTTTGAGGATATATAAAATCTCTACTTTCTCAACACAAAAATAATTTTGTTTCCTAGGCAGCGAATCTTTATGCATTTGATATATATTTTTTTATTTCATAGAAAGAGAAGTACTAGAGGAAATAACTTGAACAATAAAAGAAAATATATTGAAACTCCCATAACATTAAAAATGTCTTTCCCAGAGATTCTCTTCCTGCAGTCACTTAAGAGAAATCATGTTTAAAAAAATCACACACATACACACACACACACACACACACACACACACATAAGGTCAGATCAAGTGATTGTGTGATGCCAAAATTAAACCAAGCTATTGAGTTAATAACCCAAGAATTCCTGTAATTGATTTATATAGGATTATTTTGTTTCATCTTTTGTACTTTTCACAGTACGTCAATCTGGACTTATGTTCTGATGAGTAAAGTCATGTGTCTATGATTTTAAAATAGATCAGATAAAATAGAGTAGTCAATTGGAGGCAGGGTGTTGCCATGAAAAGAACATGTGCTATGGAGTCAAACAGATCGATCTCCAGATCTGAGCTCAGCCACTGCTAACAAGTGACTTAACCTTTTTTTTTTTCTTAAAATTTTAAAATATAGATAGTAGTTTCTATTTTCTCATTTATTTTGAGAATGATTATGTTAGATAAAGGAAATGAATCTTGAAGAGGAACAAATCTTAAATTCTCATGAAGTTGCTACTTAAATGGGCTTTTGAATATTGGAGTTACATTATATAATAAGTTTAGTTAACTTTTATATAGCTGTCATTTCCTCTAGGGAAAATATCAAAGCTGGCTACAAAACAGATTAGAAAATGTTGGTAATTCCTAACTGTTAAAAAAAAAAAAAAAAGAAAAAAGCAGTTATTTATATCAAACTTTTTTGGAATGAAAGAAAATGATACTCATCCAATTAAAAGATAGGATTTTCTGTAATAACTTTGTAAACAGCACAAAAAAAGAACAGCTCTGAGTACAATGATCCTAAGACCAGTCCGTAAGCCATGGAAAAAATGCCTCGTTTTGCAATCACAACTTGAATATTTTACTAATAAAGCAGAAATATTAACTGGAATCTGAGAAATTTCACATTTAACATCTTCTAGGCTTTAAATACTTTAAAATATTTTTAAACCATTTAGAACCAAAAATATTGAAGTTAAAAAAAAAATTCATATGAAAAAAACCTCTTGGTTGAAGGCCTTTTTAGATCTATTTCAATGTAAAGTATGCCCTCTACTGGCCAGTGCTATTATAACAATTAATTTGTAAGGATATTGTTTATTCAATTTAAGGGCTAAGCTTCATTAGGTAAGATACAGATTGGTTCTTCTATTCCTGACAGGTAATGCCCCCCCCCCCAACCATTTTCAATCTAGATGTGTTTCTCACCCCACAGAATACTTCTCTTTTTTTTACCCCTGGCTGTCATACATTCTCTTTGCCGAAAAGTGGTTTTGTATTAGAGCAGGAAGCAGTGCAAGGGGCCAGGGCCTGTACTCGTTGAGAAAGAAGGGCACCAGCAGATCCCATTCCCCCTGAGAGGTAGTGCTTACAAGGTCTGCAAATAATCTAATTTCACTTGTCACAGTACTTTGATATTTATTCTAGTTCTGACCTTGTGGTGCATTTTAGCTTCACCTCTTTAGCTCTTCCCCTTTGCCTGGTTTCATAACCCACGCACCCTGGAATGTCAAAGAGTACCCCTCAAGATTCAAACACATGTGCATGTATGGGCATGCCCAAAACTACTGCGTGGGCTTCCTAAGTGTGTTTATTTTCATACTACTAATAATACTTATTTAGTTTTTCTTTCTCTCTTTCTTCCTTTCTCTTTCTTCCTTTTCTTTCTTTCTTTCTTTACTTCTTTCTTTTCTCTCTTCCCTTCCTTCCTCCCTCCCACCTTTCTTTTTCTTTCTTTCTTTCTTTCTTTCTTTCTTTCTTTCTTTCTTTCTTTTCTTCCTCTCTCTCTCTCTCTCTCAGGGTCCTGTTTCAATAGCTCTTACTGGTACTTAAAAATGAACAACAGTTGAGTATTGCCCATATGGAAAAAGCAGGCTTTTTGTGATGTGTACATTGAGGACTAAGATGAACCTTTATCACTTTCTTTCTTTTCCCTTCCTCTTCTTTGAGGAGCTATACTAGCCAAACCCCTCAAGACCACCAATAAAGTTATTCTGGACTCTCCTCCCACTGTGGGTTCCTTTGACTCTGTGCTTTTCTGTGGGCTCCTATAATTGGATCAGACACATTGCTAAGACCTCTTGTCTTTTTTTTTTTCTAAAATGCAAAGTATCCTAACACTCAAACACTCCTTTTCTTTTGAAATAACTTATCCTTAATCTTTTTTGAGAGGAAATAGATGACTTTTATTTTCAGCTCTATGTATATGGATTTGTGCGTGTGTGTGTGTGTGCGCGCACACACACACACACACACGCGCTCACATTTTGGTCTGTCAGATTCTGCTCTCCGTGCCAGGGAACATGTGTTCCCGCAGAATGGAGAGAAGCCACCTCCACCCACCTTGCATATTCTCTCCTGGATCCAAGCTTCTAGGAAATGAGTTCCCCAAAGAGAAAAAACTCTCCTAGAGCCACAGGCCCACATGGCTATCCACGGAGCTCCTTGCTCCTGTTTATAGAATTTATACTGCCGAAGTGTTTCCGTCAGAATTACATTTGAATTGTGTGTAAGTAATAGTGTTGGCTTAAATCATCTAGACCCTTTAGCCTTTGGACTTGAGTCCCAATATATAAAGACAGTTATTAAAATACAGGGTTGTGGAGATAACCATATCCACTAGACTCATTCATTCACTGCCAGTCAGTAACAGAGGCAAAAAGTCCCGGAGTGAAAAAGTTATGAGTGAAAAGCTAGATGACCACATGGGAAGTAAGTCTTGGCAGTAACAAGGTTTAGGGATGTCAAGCTAGAAGATGAATTGTAAACTAATTCGGCTGGTAAGCACCCCTAAGGAAGAAGTATTCAAGTTAAGCAGGCTTAAGCAAATGTGAGGAAAGTATGGGGAGATACATTTAAGGTTGTCCCGATAAATGCTCAATGGTCAGCTGTTTGGGGGGGAAAGCCACGATATAGAAGCGTCTGTTAATTTCCATGGTGTAAATATTCCTGCCAGGGCTGATTTCAAGCTCCCAGCATGATGTCACAGAGTGGAGCTGAGCAGAGATGTGTGCATCTGGCTCCTGCAAACCAGTGGGAGCCGGTTCCAGCTACCCAGAGGATTCATTCCTCCGATTAAGGATTCTCCCACAAACATCATCTAAAACGATCAGGCGTGCATTGTGCTAGTATTTCATAATTGGCCAAACGATGAATGATAAACTTGTAAGAGTATTTTTTTTTGCCTTAGAAAAATCATTTATAAAAACTATGGAGAAACCCATTAACACTCATTGATATAAGAAGTCTTATCTCACCCATCCTCCTCCATAAATGCTCCCCTCTTAACCGAATTATTCTCCTACATCCATAGTTATAGAATTTTGTTGTGTTTACTATAGCTAGATTCATTTTGTATAGACTTTTGTTTTCAGGGCAGTTTCAGATTCACTGCAAAACTGAGCAGTATGGAAACTTTCCCCACAAGCCCTGCTCCCACACATGCAGAGCCCTCCGCATTATTAACACCCCTCACCCTAAACATACTTTGAACTTTCCTACACCTACTCTCTTGCTCACAGTGCCCATGCGGTCTGAAATGCTGCCTGCCGCTTCTGTGCACAGACCCAACCCAGGACTGGATGAACCGAGGTCTCCGCTTCCTCCTCGGGGAGGCTGTCTCTGCACCTTCCTTCCTTCCCAAGTCTTCCCTCCTTGTCCCTGAACACATTCTCTCTTTCGCTCTGGACAGTGACTGTTTCTCTTTGGGGGGCCATAACTTGTTTTCTGGAACTGGGTTCTAAACTCTTTGAGGGTGAAGGCAATACCCCCAGGACTCGGTTCTCTCGGTAACAAGACCTGACGAACTCACTCTGTGGCTTCTTGTCTTCATCCGCATGCTAAATAGAGAAGGTAAGGCCTGAGCATCAAACTGAAATAAAACCCGCCGCCTTTGTTAAAACGGTGCTAAAAAAAAAAAGAAGTTTTTGGTTTGTAGCCATGAAAGGATGTCAGGAAAATAAACCCAGCATGTCATAGCTGCACACCAGGGATAGCCTTTCTGTCAAAATACCTATGGCCTCATTCCTGAGATATGAACAACAACCCTCGTGGAACTATTAAGCGATTAGAAGTCATATAAGTAACTTAGATAGCTCCAGGTAGGTTTCAAATAAAATAGAAACCCATATTAACCTTTAGCAAACACTAACATCAGCAGGGACAGCATCTCTCTCTCTCTCTCTCTCTCTCAGCTCAAATTAGTATTTGCCTTTTAGATTGCCTCAGTAGTATTTCTAGTTCTAATAATTAATGTACTTAAATTTAGCAAAATATAGAAGTAAAGGATAGTTATCTTAAGTCAAACCAATCCTGTAATAGTGTGGGTTATTTTGACACAATCTTATTGTATGTTGCTTTATCGATCATCTTTTCCACTGAGGTCTTAAATGCTATATGGTATTTTTTTTTCTAGAGATTCTAAAAATCTCTAAATTTCTAGAGGCTGGTGCCATAAAACATTATTCTGGTCTTCAAGTGCAAGGATAAATTTTGTGGCATTTTTACAGAAATTAGTATAGACCAAATCTAAGATTGGACTTTGGTCTATAAAAAGGCAAAACAAAACAACAACAAAAAAAGTGCTATAACAGATTGGGCCAGGGAGAAGGAGGCTGTTTTATAAAGGTCAATTTTTAAACCCCTCCTACAGAACATGATCTATGCAAAATATATCCACAATATATTCCAAAGCATAATGTCACCGGATAAACCTAAGGAGTGGAACATATGGGGGAATATGAAAAAGAAGGTATTAAAGTCTGAAAACAAGCAGGTTGGTAAGCTCATTAGCTGGGGTGGAATTTTAAAATCTTCACGTGAACGAATATATAAATCAAAATATACACATGCATTCACAGTCATGCGCACTGTATATTCACACATGGCACATTCTACAGTTACATTATAATCTTCCACACTGGAACAGTGAATCCCATTCTCTTTTTAATGTAAAAGCGCCCTCTGCTGGCCGACATGAGGTACTGGCATTTTCTAGTTTTCCTAATCAAGATCCAAGACCGAATGATAAAAGAAGTCTGGGAGATTTTATGTGAAATTCTGCATAAAAGTAAGTTTATTACAAATACGCGTTTTATTTTGTTTTGAACCTCATTTTCTTTACTTTTATTTTATTATAGATCATTAATTCCTGAAATAGTATAATGTAAAGGTCGGTGTAGAAGAACCACGTGCTTGTTTTGAGAAAGCAGTAACAGCAGACTATTAGAAACAGTCTATTAAAGACTATTAAAAATAGACTATTAAAAATTGTACAACCAATTTTACTGAAAGCCTATAGAATTAAAATAATCCAGCTAACTTTGTATTTTCTATAATTAAAATATTTTCAATGGAAGAAAATGAACGTGGGCTTTGTGTTCCTCTGATGTTTTCTTGGGAGTTGGGGGTTTTCCAATATTTTCTCGTTATGAGAGATGGCCAGTGACTTTAGAAAGCAGGACTATACCATCCAGCATTAAAATTCTACTCATAGTCTGAGAACTATTCAAATATCCTTTTGAAATTATTGGGTTAATTTGGAAGAAGGCAAATTTTAAAAATTGGTATATCTCACTTATTAACCAGTTTTGAATGGGAAGCACATAGTTGGAAGGAGGGAGGAAGAACAATGCCAGCCCCCAGTGTGGAGTCAGGACAAAATCACTCTCCAGAGCCATCTACTAGGGAATCCTGATACATCACCCCAAGGATGAAGGAGAAATGGGATTCAACTTGGTTTCAGGGTGGGCTACTGTTCCCAGCGGTAGTAGATCTCACCCTGTCAGGTGTGTCAAGGAGTAAAAAGGGCTAACAAACAACATACAAGGAAACTTTGCATTGAAATTATAAATAATTACCATTTGTATGCACCAAGACTATGCACTGAAAAAATATTTTAGAAACTGGTTCAGAAATAAAAATTAGAGGAGTCAATTTAAAATTAGAAATAATTCAAGTCACATTTTTTCTTTCTGCATATGAAAATTCATATTTATAGAATGTGTGCAGCTTAAGTAATACGTTTCTTTCAATGCTACTTTGGTAGCATTGACTATATTTGAGCTGTATATGAAATCTTAATCCAATATATTAGAATTCAAAATAAAGATTATACATTACCAGTATCGATAAAATACAAAAAACAAAATTATGCAAATGCATATCAGAAACTATGGGATAACTCCTCCTTTATTTTGATTGCTAACTCTACGAAAGGATGACAGGATAGGCAAAATCTTCCTACCGTAAATTTTGCAACAAAAACTTGAAGCAAAAAAACATCAGTAGCTGCTTTGGACTAATGGTACTTTAAAAGTTATTTATATCCGTCATCTTAGTTCTGGAGAGCAATAAGAAAATAAACACACACTTGGAATGATCCATAGCATCTATGAGTAGTGGTGTCTAAGGCCTAAGGTTAAGGAACTACATTTTAATAAATAAATTACCCTTCGTTACTTCTCTGAAAAGGGCTAGAATGGATTGGACTGACTTGCTCCCATGTGCACAGGGAAGTCCATACGGCATAAGGATCCTACAAACCTGAAGGTCGTTAAAGTCTCTGGATTGGGTGGGGTTGTCAGATCACTGTTAGCATACTATACTTTCACAGGTTCTCAGACCAGCACATGTTTTAATAGGCTGTACTTGCATTTACTGTATGACTGTTATTAGCACTTACTGTGCAGCCACATAGTGACTACTGTTTGACTGACGTGCCCATCAGTTGAAAGTTCCATGAGAGCAGAAGCCCACCTCTCTTACGTTCCCCCACGGTATTTGCAGTGCTAAACACTGAACACTGCATGCCTGGGACGTGATAGTAGTTAAATAAATGTTTGTTACATGAAAGAATCAAAAGGTACAGAGATCAAATGGGAGGGAGGGTGAGAGGGAAGACAAGAGGGGTAAAAAACAAAACAAAACACACACAAAAAAAACCCTTTCTGTCCCCTAAGGCCATTATTACGTTCTAGATTTTTTTTTTTTTCACAAAATGCAACTTAAAGTTTTATGTGAACTAGTAAGAAAATAGAAAAATTTTAAAGTTTTGCCTTTAATTTTGTTCACTTTGAGACTCAGAATCCTCTGTAGATACATAAACTACAGGCTGATGAGATGCATTGCTGGCAACCTTTGATGAAAAACTCGCATTTGAGATGCAGGATCGTCTGCCGGCTTCAGTCCTGTCTTTGATTCTTTCTAGGGTGGATTTAGAAAGTAGCCAGTAACCCACGGAGACGTCAGGTAGCCTACCAAGGAAGTATGTTAAAATGTGACAAACCTACATTCAGATAGTACATTTGGGCATTCCTATCAGTTCACGATTTCTGAAAGAAAGTGCAGCTGCTCAAATGAAAAAAAAAACAACCCTCTAGAATTCAAGTTTTTGCTATTCTATATATTAAGCCTGACTACCTAACGTGTGGTCCAGGACCAGCAGTACAGTGTCACCTGGGAGCATGTGAGGAAGACAGAATCTCAGGCCCCACACAGGACCTACTAAATCAGAATGCATTTCAGGAAGACCGGCTCCCCTAGGTGATTCAGACACACAGGAAAGCCTGAGAAGCATTGCATTAAAAAAAATAATAAAGAAAGAAAAGAAAAGAAAAGAAGAGAAAAGACAAGAGAGAAGAGAAGAGAAGAGAAGAAAAAACACACAAAAAAACTATAAACAAGGCACAAGGTTGAATAGCAGGCAAACTATAATACACACTGGTGCTACTTATGACAAGATTGCTATCCTACATGTTTCATATAGTTCATATAAACCATCAAGAAGAATATTAATACACTAACAGAAAAATAGATAGGCAACTAGCAACAACAAAAAGAATAAACTTATAAAAATGCTTTTCATTGGAAATCAAAAAATTCAAATTCAAGTAGCAAGATACCAGATTGGCAAAGTTTGAAGAATTACCTCTTTTTGTAGAAGAGACATCAGGGCAATACACACTCGTATACTCCCGAAGAACATGTAATTTGGTACAAGTTTCTGGAAGTAATTTGACATTAAGTATCAGGTATTTTAATATTGTAGAGATCATTTGATCCAGAAATTCCAGTTATGTACTATGCTTTTAAGAATTAAATTTAAAAAAAGGAATTAAATTGAAACATAGATATTAAGGGACTTGTTCACAATGTAGAGATTTTTTAAACATCCTAAATATTTAACAATTGATTAATTAATTATAAATCACCCAATAAATGGAAATATTAAGTCACTAAAAACCAGGCTGTGGAAGAATACCTAGGAACACAGGAGAAATGCCACCATGTATAAAACATTCACTTATGTAAAAAGATTAGAAGGATAGATAACCCAAATGTTAAGAGTAATAGATCTACATTGCTGCAGTATGGGTGACTTTTTCCTTGTATGTTTTCACATTTTCCAAGTATTCTGCAATGCAACTGTATTACTTTTCTGAAGTAGAAAATAGTAAACTTTGGGGGGCACCTGGCTTGCTCAGTCAGTGGAGTATGGGACTCTTCATCTCAGGGCTGTGAGTTCGAGCACCACCCTGGGGCTAGAGATTATTTTTAAAAAATGGAGAAAAAATAGTGAACTCTGCAGTGGTGTGATAGAGTCAGCTTAAACGGGCTCGCAAAAACCAATTGTTAAATCTTCAGGAATTTTGTGAGCAGGCTGTCAAACACAGTCATTTTAAAAATTAAATTATATAGGGCACCTGGGTGGCTCAGTTGGTTAAGCGACTGACTCTTGATTTCGGCTCAGGTCATGATCTCACGGTTTCGAGGTTGAGCCCCGTATCTTCGGCTCCACACTGAGCCTGAAGCCTGCTTGAGACTCTTTCCCTCTCTCTCTGCCCCTTCCCTGCTTGCACACACCCTCTCTCCCTCAAGTTCTAGAAATAAATACATACATACACACATAAATAAACATTAGCAAATGAATTATATAAATGTATAATTAAATAAATTGTATTGAAATCAAGGTAATGAATACTTAAAACTCATCACTTCCTTATCGTGTTCCTGAAATTTACTATCATCCGTGACGTTGATGCTGTTTACGCCCCTCGTGTCTGCATCCTGGAAATGCTAACACCATGGTGAGCTCCCTCTTTTCTCTTCCCAGCTCAGGGACATGATGTTGGAGGTTTGACACCAGCTTTAGTGGGAGCATTTGCCCTGTGAGGACTGGCAAATGCTACAAGTCAGGACTTCCCTTCTTTCCTCCCAGACACTTGCTTGTTCAACATTTACCAGCATACTACAGATCCTGAAAAATTGTTTCTTTTAAATGACTATTTCCTATGAAAATAGAATGCAGCCCTTAGGTGGGGAAAGGGGAAGGGAGAAAGATCTTCCTATCGTGAGAAAATTAGGGAAGGAAATGTAATTAAATTGGTATTATTGTTCCAGTGACTTCTCATATCAGAAAGGTGGTCATGGCGGTAAACAGTTCTCTCACCAATTAGTTACTGCAAATCAAGCCAACCCCAATTTAGCCTCCCCTCATCTGCCTTTCTACAGCCTTGCTTTTGGTGTCTACAAAAACTGAACCTCTCTGAGACATCCCAGTCTATGAAATAAGAAAAAGATAATGAACGGCCTTTTACTTTCTCAGAGCTTTGGATGAATCAAACTAATTCATACATTTGAAAGTATCTGAAAACTATGAACTATAATAAGGTATGCTTATAAATGCCTATCACATTACAAAGACCATGGGTACCTTGTAAGGCAAAATTAGAACCAAATATGTTCATATTCATCACATATTAATATTGCATTAGTTATGAAAACATTTTTAGCCACAAAGGAAAAATGTAATCTTGTCTAGAAATAAGATTTTAATAAAAATGCTTGCAAAACCCCAAAGCCTGAATTTTCTCCCTCTGTGTAACAGATCGTGATGTCATCAATCCACCCACTGATTGTATCTGGAAGTCGTAATTAGTAAACTGCTGTAAAATGTGTGCAGGTTCCAAATACCTGAAATTACACAAGGATCCGCAAAAGACGATTCCAGTGAGTGAGTCTCCATGTCCCGACCTTCTTTGTCTGGACTTAGCTGACCCGTGGCTGCAAGAACCCCCTCTTTAACTTCAGGGCCATCTTCTTGTGATAAACTCTCAGTCCCTATGAATACAGCATGAGACTGTAAACAATAGTGCAATGCAAGTTTTTATAGAGTCTGCATAACTGTGATTGCTATCCTGAAAACAAAACAGGAGTTCCTAATAGGCATTTACCTGCATATACTGGAGTACTGTGAAATTCTAAACAGACCGTAAATTGTACGGTAATGCAAGTTTCTACACAATATAAATAGCTGTTATTGTTATTGTGAAAACCAAGTGGAAGTTTCTAGGAGAAATTTGCCAGAATATACTTTCATACTTTGACATTTTGAAAAGCGAGGAACATATTTTTTGTTATGATACAGTATTTCTATTTTTAATGTGGACACAGTGAGTAATTCTTTTGTAATGGTTAAATTTTATCTAAAAAGACAGTAAAATAAGTATTATGCTAGTCACAAAAAGAGCATGATGATGTCCTAGCTGACCATTACTGGTAGGAGGTAAGCCACGGATGCAGTGATACAAAGTTATATTTAAGGCTGAATTATGAAAATGCAAATTTGGTGGTGGTTTTCTTTAGCTTGCGCTCTTGCCATTTTGTTCCCTCGCTATGTGTTCTATATGAGATGTACATATGCTTTAATGTCAGCCTAAATTCATGTATTTTGGATATCTGGAGATTTTTTAGGAATTCAATGAAATATTCTGTATCCCTCCCTTCTCTTTCCCTCCATTTCTCCCAACGGCCTTTCTTCCTTCCTTCAACCAACATGTTTTGAGTGTTTTCTTAAGGGACTATGTGAGCTACAAGAAAAATCAAGTTTCTGTCCTCTCGCAGCTACAATCTATCAGCGAAGACTGATCCCATAAATAAAATTGCTTAAAGTATCGTTTTGGATTAGCCCATCTTAAAGAAAGTATGTCTGTGTGTGGAGAATTTCCTAAAGAAAATTGTTGTGACTTTGGACTCTATTAGATGACTTGGCAATGTCTGCAGGTACACATTTTGTTTGGGGTTCATAATCATAATAATCAATTTATTTTACACTTATCATATTAAGTGCGATAGAAATGTTGAATCATTTAATCCTCAAAGTAGCCCTAGGTAATAGGTAATAGTATTCTCCCCATTGCACAGAGGAGTAAACTGAGGCACAGAGAGGCCAAGGACTTGCTCTAGAGTTACACATCGAGGGAAGTAAAAGAGCCAGGATTCAAGAAGCATCAGGATCTGGAGCCTAGGCTGCTGTAACAGTCAGCTCAGGCCACAATAACAAAATACCATAGACTGAATGACGTAAGCAAGAGAATTTTACTTTCGCATAGTGCTGGAGATCGGAAGTCCTAGATCAATGTGCCAACAAGGTTGGTGTCTGCTATGAGTTTTGCAGCAGGCCGCCTTCTCACTGTGTCCTCACATGGTGGAGAAAGAGACAGAGATCTCTTCTTACAAAGCCACAGTCCTATCAGATTACGGCTCACCCTTCTCTCTTCATTTAACCTTAATTACCTCCTTGGAGGCCCTATCCATAGAAACAGTCACATTAGAGATTAGGGCTTCAATATATGGATTTTGGGGAAACACAATTTCATCCATAGCAGCTCCTCACCACAAGAATAGTCACAGCTAACGTTACTCTGGTCATTAAGGCCAGAAAAATGCTTGGATTCCCATCCAAAGAGGTACGGTTGAGCAAACAAAACTTAAAGCCCAACTCCTCTGATTGGATGTTCTGAGGAAATGAAAAACTAAGCCCAACTTTTTGGAGTGAGTTGATCAGGAGCAACCTGCCTGCAGTCGGGGTGTTGAGATACTGCACAAATGCTGCCCCATCCAGGGATTGGTGTTGTCCTTCCAACCTTCAGAGGAAGCTCGGTGACCCCTTCGCATGCTGCCCCCTGTCCTCACGGAAGCTCATAGCTGGGTCAACATGCATCACCACTTGCAGTGGTCGAATGGAGGAGAAGCCCCAACCACGAGAGGGCCTGGCTGTGGGACCAGTGAGGGAGGAAGGGGGGATGGATAGCTGGTGCCACTGTTTTCTTTTCACAAGGACTTTCCCCCTTTTACAAAGGGCGTGGCCCTGACCAGCCAAGATATGTGCGTGGGCTTAGTCCCTAAGCCATTCTGAAACAGACACATAAAGACCTCATATCAACACAAAGTCGTGGCACGCAGTAAAGAAAGGTAAGAGGAAGGCATGAGAACACCAGGTGTATGTGACGAGGTGTTAACGATGTAGCTATTACCTGGGATTTACTATATTCACCCACATTACTCTTGTTCAAAGAATTGTAATTTTTAAAATTACACTACCCTTCTAGCAAAGCTTTTGTCTAGAGGAACTTAAAAATATTTTAGAAAGAAATATGGCCAGACATGTTGTCTATATCAGGGGAATCTAGAAGACACTTTGGAGCAGATCTTCTAGACTCCATCCTAAACAGGAAGCCACTGAACACAACTGTAAAATGGGTAGGTACCATCAAACGTGAGGGATGGATATGACAAGGTCTTGTGACCCGAAAGGCTACCCTTTCTAATATCACTTGATACACTGAGACCACTATTTCCCAGGGAACAAACAAACAGATGTAGACTGCAGCCACTTTCTCTTTGAAATTTAAGCCCTTGAATGTTTGTCATGGATGGAAATGGTTCCATGAGGTCCTGAAAGGGAACTCATCATGGATGTGTGCGTGTCTGTCTGCCTATCTCTGTGTATATACATACATACAACAGATATATATATATATACACAGATATATACACATGTATATATGAGTGTGTGTGTGTGTGTGTGTGTGTGTGTGTGTGTGTTTGTGTGTATTTGTAGCTACTGGGCAAAATCAAGCTATTTTATAAATAACATAGAATGAAAATATAATATGTTGTTTATTCTAATAATTGAGTAACTATCTGTTTTTATTCCACACAAACAACTTAGAAAAGTGTGTACTGTGTATCTTATTCCATTAGAAAGGCATATGTGGCGATAGGAACTTTGCATGTCTCATTTAAGTCCACATCTATGTCACCTAGAACAGTGTCTCACACTCATTCCATGTTAATTGAACAAATGATGGAATGACTGGATTAACAGAAAAAGTCAAGTAGGCCTGAAGTGACTCTAATCTATTTAAATCATTCATTACCAATTAGCTTTTGATTTATCTTACATATGAGATTTTTTAAAACATAAGATCCATACCCTGAAAAGAAAAATAAGATGGTAGTTTACATTAGATTTAGAAATAATATATGTGCAAGGGCTCTAAAATGTTACTTTTATTATAATATTTGAAGGATCGAAGAAACAGGAATTAATTTGAGATATGCTGGTAATTACTAACCTTTTAACAAATATTTAATAAATTCCTTAAAAATTGATATAAATGTCCAGAAGACTATGCAGCAGAGTTGTAATAGCCACTAAAATATTTTCTTCCAATTTATTGGTTGTCTAATCAATGTATCAATTATTTTGAGTAAAACTTTTAGGTAATCACTGTGTTTCCAATATAGGATGGGTCATAGAAACAGTGTTAGACTAGTGGTCAGCTGCCAATATTCTAGCCCACTTGGCTGAGTTTTGTGAACTTTGGTAAGTTTATTTCTTCCCAGGCAACAGTTTCCTCATTTGTAAAGGGGAAAAAAAATAGATGATCTCTCAAATTGCCTCCAGTTTTGAAATTTTGATTCTATCTTAGTGCTTAGTGTTGTGTCTACAGTCTTCATTAAACTCTCAATCACTAGGAAAAATGTACACTCTTTCTTAGTAAAATAAGATACCTGCATTGCTTCCAAAGCAAGTGGTGCCTGTTAGCTCCTCGACAAGGGCATAGTTTTCTGTTTGACGCAAAACAGTCAGAAATGCAGAAAACCAGTTTTCTTTCTGCACGATCCTTTTCAGTAGCTCTCTTACACCTGATTCATTTCCATTGCTTTCTGCAGCAGAAATCTGTTTTAAGGGAAAAGGAGGATAAAAAGAAAAAACATCTTTTTTTGCATTTTTATTTTATTTTTTTATTCTAAAATTTACTTTAAAAAAATATATAATTTATTGTCAAGTTGGCTAACATACAGTGTATACAGTGTGCTCTTAGCCTCAGGAGTAGATTCTCGTGATTCATCACTTACACAAAACACCCAGTGCTCATCTAAGCCAAAGCCCATCCCACAATTTCCCTGCCTTCCCCACCCCCAACAACCCTCAGTTTGTTCTCTGTATTTAACAGTCTCTTATAGTTTGCTTCCCTCTCTGTAATTATTTTTTCTTCCCCTTCCCCCATGGTCTTCTGTTAAGTTTCTCAACTTCCACAAATGAGTGAAAACATATGATATCTGTCTTTGTCTGACTGACCTATTTCACTTAGCATAATACCTTCTACATACATCCATGTTGTTGCCAATGGCAAGATTTCATTCTTTTTTGTTGCCGAGTAGTATTCCATTGTATATGTATACCATATCTTCTATGCTCATGGATTAGAAGAACAAATATTGTTAAAATGTCGATACTACCCAAAGCAATCTACATGTTCAATGCAATCCCAATAAAAATAGCACCATCATTCTTCTCAGAGCTAGAGCAGAGAATCCTAAAATTTGGCCCCATATAGCCAAAGTAATGCTGAAAAAGAAAACCAAAGCTGGAGACATCACAATCCCAGACTTTAGCCTGTACTACAAAGCTGTAATCATCAAGACAGTATGGTATTGGCACAAAAACAGACACATAGACCAATGGAATACAACAAAGAACCCAGAATTGGACCCACAAATGTATGGCCAACTAATCTTTCACAAAGCAGGAAAGAGTATCCAATGAAAAAATGTCTCTTTAGCAAATCGTGTTGAGAGAACTGGACAGTTACATGCAGAAGAATGAAACAAGATGATTTTCTTACACCATACACAAAAATAAATTCAAAATAGATGGAAAGACCTAAATGTGAGACAGGAAACTGTCAAAATCCTAGAAGAGAAAATAGGCAACCTCTCTGACCTCAGCCACAGCAACTTCTTATGTGACATGTCTCCAAAGGCAAGGGAAATAAAAGCAACAACGAGCTATTGGGACCTCATCAAGTTAAAAAGCTTCTGCACAGGAAAGGAAATAATCACCAAAACCAAAAGGCAACCAATGGAATGGGAGAAGATATTTGCAAATGACATATCAGATAAAGGTTTAGTATCCAAAATCGATAAAGAACTCATCAGACTCAACACCCAAAAAACAAATAATCCAGTGAAGACACGGGCAGAAGACATGAATAGACACTCTTCCAAAGAAGACATCCAAATAGCAACAGACACATGAAAAGATGCTCAACATCACTCATCATCAGGGAAATACAAATCAAAATCACAATGAGATATCACCTCACACCAGTCAGAGTGGCTAAAATTAACGACTCAGGAAATAACAGATGTTGGTAAGGATGTGGAGAAAGGGGAACTCTTGCATTGTTGGTGGGAATGCAAACTGGTGCACTACTCTGGAAAACAGTGTGGAGATTCCTCAAAAAATTAAAAATAGAATCACCCTAAGACCCAGAAATACCACTACTAGGAATTTATCCAAAGGATACAGGAGTGCTGATTCACAGGGACACATGTAACCCAACATTTATGGCAGTGTTATCAACATTAACCAAATTATGGAAAGAGCCCAAATGTCCATCAACTGATGAGTGGATAAAAAGATCAAACATCTTCTGAACAATTTTAAACAATGTGTAAACATTGTTTAATAAGTGAACAATTAAGCATCAGTGTTAATAAAGGCTTATATTCAAATATGAGAGAAAAGACGAATGTCACTTGTAGCAACTCTGGATTGTAGCCGGGAGCAAATCTCTGGGTCAAGCCCCCTTAAAACTATGCACCATTTTTAAAGCCACTGAGATATTCAAAACTGATGCTTAGGAAATAAATGTTTTACCTCAGCCATTCTGAACAAGGGGTGCAGGAGAAAGTGTCTTTAATTTCTAGTTCTGCTATGTCTATTTGCATTAATTTATTTCGGTATATCCAGGGCTTGCTATTTCTTTTAAACCCATGGAGTCTATAAATAGGAAACCAAATATTGCTTGGCCATCACTACTATGAAGGAATTACTATCACAAGACTTATATTCTTGCTAACTTAATATCTGTAATATGTACTCGACTATAATATTTTTCCTAAATTTGTGTTTATTTAGTATTATGAGACAAAGGGATTTGTGCACACATTCCTTTCTTAAAGTATGGGGCATAATTATTTCTATATCTATTCATTACAACCTTTAGCCTTCCTTTAATGTCTCTTTTAGATTAAACCAGCAAATCTTTTTAAGTGTGGATCATTCACGTAATCGTTATCACAGTGCACTTCCCAGGACTTCACACAGCACCAAACATTTGAAGAAAAGGCTAAACAAGCCACATTTAGACCAGAAAGAAATTAGACACCACACCATCAGCTTGCTGTGCCGTGATGCCAGCCACATCATGTCTCTGGGCCTCAGTTTCTGCATGTGCAAAACAAGGCAACTAAAAAGAAATGTCGTGGCTTCTTCACCCACTTTAGACACACCTGGGGAGCTTTAACAAAACACTCATGCCTGGGATCTACCTTCCCTCCCAAAGATTCTGACTTGTTTTGTCGGTGTGGGGAAGCCAAAACGTTTTTTAAGGACCTCACACTTCTAATTAGCGGCTTTGATGAGAAATACTGACTTACCTACTCTCAAAGGCCCTTCTGAACATTTGTCCACTTTCTACATGTATAATCTGGGTTGATTAACTAGATTAATTGTTTCTTATTAAATTTGTGTATTTTCTAGTCCTATAAGTATGTCCCATAACCTTTTAGTGTCAGGTATTAGTTTGCATTTTTGAAACAGTGTCTGACACAAATTCAGTGTTAGTTATTATTATGGATGACTGAAGAAAGCATGTACCTGTATAAACACTTCACCAGGAGCACTACTTAGTACAGAAGTGTACAGCATAATTTCTACCCAGTGGGTATGTTAGTCTTACTTAGAGAATACTTACTAATATTATTATAAAGCGTTTGTATATATTAACCCAGAAATCCTGAAGAAGGAGCCAACATTAAACCCATTTTACAGATCAGAAATCCAAGGCACAGAAAAATCCAGTTACCTTTCTGGAGCCACAAAGCTAGTTAAATGGCAGAGGTAGAATTTTATCCCAGGCAATTGGTTTCAGAGGCCAAATACTGCCTTCCTGAACTCTAATTATACTTACTAATCCTCTCCAACTTTAAGCACATTTTCCAGCAAGAAATGGTTAAGATGACTACTGGATTTAATTAAATTTAGGTGATTTCAGTCCATCTCCCCCATAGCATTTTCTAAGCAGAGTCTTGCTCATTTCCTACCTTTTCTCTAACTTCATTAATCTCCTATTAGAAACATTTCTTCTATGGTGTTTGTAAATGTCTTTATTATTATTTGCTAATTTAATAATAGTTGCTAAAGATATTAAGTAAGACTGGTTTAAGCAAACTTCTTTTAGGGGCACACGGGTGGCTCAGTCAGTTGAGCAACTGAAACTTGGTTTCAGCTTAGGTCAGGATCTCATGGTTCGTGAGTTCAAGCCCCACATCCGGCTTCACACTATCATAGTGTGGAGCCTGCTTAGGATTCTCTCTCTCTCTCTCTCTCTCTCTCTCTCTCTGCCCCTCCTGTGTGTGCTCTCTCTCAAAATAAATAAACTAAAAAAATTTTTTCTACAGCACCTTCTTTTAACTCAACCATTCCTATTTCTAATTACCCCACTCTTTAATCAGCTTTAAATCCATCTGACAGAAGTAATCAGAAAGCATTTCTCTAAAAACAGCAAGTGAGGCACTGTAATGAATATTCTTACTAAAAATCTAAGTATATTATAGGGACTAAATTTTCTTCCACTATTAATCAGTTAACTTGATTTTAACTGTAGAATTACATTTGTCAAGCTTGTTTTGTCCTTATTGAGTTCAGGCAGTTGAAGATCATTATGCCATTATTTCCTGCAAGTATTTATATTATTTGAATATGGAACTACATATAACACCTGTGCAATTTTAGCAGCTTCATCAAGATCCCGAGTTTTTAAGAAGTTTTCTAAGTTTGGGTGCTAGAAAGTAGATCAATTCCCTTTGAAGCAGTCATATATAAATATATATATAAGCATAATAAATAATACATAATAAATAAATATAAATATATATAATATATATAAGCATATATATATAAACATATATATATGCTTATATATATATAAACATATATATATGCTTATATATATTATATATATTTATATTTATATAAATAAACATATATATATATATGCTTATATATATAACTTAATCTGTCCTCCTAAAACATACTAAAGACATTAGATTCCAATATTAAGTTTGATTATGGAAACTCTTGGAAAGATATTTAGACTTGAGACTTCAACAGGACATGTAGTGATTCTCACTCATGTTCTTCCCCCTGTGAACATTTTCTCTGAATATGCAGTTTAAAATAGCTATGGATACACTGCTAACTAATTTATAAAATAAATATGAATTTGTGGGTAATACAATTATATGCTTTCACATTCTAAATTCTTTCATCTATGTTTTTTATTTCCAACAGAAATCAGGAGAGAAAACTGATATTTTTCATTAAACACTGGCTTGCCAACACAATTGTAAAGTTTGACAAAAATGTTTTCTCTCTTTCATAAAAACCTTAGAGAGCTATTTAAATATAATGGTAATTTTTTTTAACACAGCAGACCTTAGCTCTCACACCAGTAAATCAGAAGGCAAAACTCATATGTTAAAAGCAAAGAATTTTTAAAAGCTAGTTCCCCATAAAAACTTAATGTGTTTCTAAATGAATATCTATCATCACATTGCCATAACTAATTTCTTACTAGTATAGTATTTTTTCTTGCTAATAAAATCCATAAGCATCAGAATTTACCTGACAATACAGTAAGCTGGGAGAGACGGACTCAGGTCTTTGGCGGTCACATAAGGACAACTGGACTTGGTTTCTAGCTGCACTCATCACAGTATCTCTGGATCTCCTATGTAAATGAGACGTATATGGGGTCTTCCTGAACTATGGATGTTTACTGCTTTGAGCTGGCCAGGATTGGAACATGCACCTCTCTTTAGGTGTTCGGACTGCTATTAAGACACTATGGAAATGTTTATATTATCACCTCTTTTCCAAAATTCATGGCTGTCTAAGTCAATGGATGTGCCAAGAGGTCACTAAGCATCCTTAAAAAAAGCAGGTCAGTACAGGGGCACTCCCTTTCTATTAGGGATCGTTACATTACAATGATCTATGAGGTGATTCTTATATTTATTATTGGGCCTCCAGTATTTACAAGAGTGCCTTGCGCACACTAGACATTCTTTAACTATTTATTAGATGAATACGGATCCACACTACAACATAGGCTCCATGAAAGCAGAGACAATATCTGCATTATTATCCAGTCTTTTTACCACTAGCATGGTGCCTGGCACAAGACGTCACTCTATAAATTTAAACCGAATGAATGAATAATTAATCCTTTAAATAAGTTTCTTTGAGTACTTGCTGAACACAAAACTAAATCTAGGATCATTTCTAGAGACTCTGATGTCTGGGGCCAGGGGCTGCAGGGATGGACATGAGAATCATGAACTAAAATGTCAGACCAAGTAGGAAAATAATTAAACTAATTTTTAGAAGTTCTGACTTCTTACTCATATACTACTTTAAGCTGTCACAAAAGCAAGCTTGGGGATCTTGTGTCCATCATCCATCCATTTCCAAATGCCTGGCAAAGCAATTCATGATGTCATGTGTTCTCATCCCTTATCCTTTATTCCAGACAACTGTTTGGAAATAAAACCAATCAGTCAATGAATTCTTATAGAGTACCAATTCTATACCTAGTCTTAGCTAGATTTCTAGAGGTGAAAGACATAGCTTTTGCTTGGAATCACAGTTTAATCCAGGGAATTTAAGCATATCTGAGCTTCAATGTAGGGGATTTACGTAAGTCTCTGAAACTTTTTTTTTTTAATTTTTTTAAATATTTTTAAAAATTTATTTTAATGTCTTATTTATTTTTGATACAGAGAGAGACAGAGTATGAATGGGGGAGGGTCAGAGAGAGGGAGACACAGAATCCAAAGCAGGCTCCAGGCTCTGAGCTGTCAGCACAGAGCCCGACGTGGGGCTCGAACTCACGGACCGTGAGATCATGACCTGAGCCGAAGTCGGACGCTTAACCGACTGAGCCACCCAGGAGCCGCAAGTCTCTGAAACTTTAAATTTGCAGGGAAATGTACCTAAATGAATGATGATAGAAGTCATCATCATCATCATATCAAAACAACTCTTGATAAGACTTTTTTCATAAACATGATTTCTCATTTGCATTCACTAAAGTATTGTGAGTGAGAGGAGACATGATTATGTCCATTTTCATGGGTAAATTTAGGATCAAGGAACTTAAATAACTTGACCCAAAGTAACACACATATAGTAAGAAACAAACATAGATTTGAGATGGGAATGGTTTTCCCCTTCCAAATTCTTCATGTTTTTCCCCAGTACGCTTTGCTGTTTTGAGATAAATGGTGATCAATCATCCCCATATCAACACAGATTCCTCTAACCCTAAAGCTTCTTTTCCACTGTCATCAATAGTTTAGTTTTGAGACTGATGACACATTAAAATGATGTGTACAAAGATGATTCCAGAATCTCACAGAGATACTACTCCTCCTTAGAAAGCCTCAAATGCATAGCTCCTCCATCTTTCGGAGCCTCTTTTGAAATATGAATTTGAGGGAGAGTTTGGGTTGCTTTGGCTTTAACTGCCGCCCAGTACACAAATGTCCCTTTAGTCTACATCTTCTTTGTGTCAAATCCCAAGCTTTACTGCTAGCTGCCTCCAAGCTTGCCAGAATCAAGAACTTGGATAAAATCTAGCTGGCGGAAATTCAATCCAGGCAAGACAAAAGTGATGCTGATAGGCAGAAGTATTTAGAGTAAATAAGGAGAAGTGCTGTTTCGCTGGCAATCGGGACATCATACCCACCAAACATAAACAGCTTTGTGGTGTTACTGGACTCTGTTGCTTCTGGACTTCCTAACAGCTACTGTGGCTGGAAATGCCATCTTCCATCTCCAGCTGGCTTGAAGGCTGCATACTGTCTTCCAAATTAAGATTCTGCCACAGTGATGTACACATTTGTCATATCCAGCTGGACTACTAGAATGCGTTCTAGCTGGTTCTCAATACACAAAACTACATAAACGTTACAGACAACAGTGTAAAGTAATTTACTTGTTGGGAAAACCAGCCATCAAAATTAGATGCATGCCTTGGTCTTTGGACAGGCCCTATGGCTGTCACGTCTACAAAGGAACACTAACTTTAGTCACTAAAGACCAAGTTACATCACTGGCTCATGTGAGGCCAATGCCTGAGCTTTGTAATGAAGATACAAATAACTGATGAATCTAAAAGAAAGGAAGGAAGGAAGGAAGGAAGGAAGGAAGGAAGGAAGGAAGGAAGGAAAAGAAAAAGAAAGAAAGAAAGAAAGAAAGAAAGAAAGAAAGAAAGAAAAAGGGAGAAACCTTGTTCATTGGGAAACAATGAACAATGAAACATTACATTAAATGTAAAGTTCCCTGTAAAATTCACCCTGTCAAAATGCCACCCAAAAAATCTACTACTTCTTTGCTAATACGAAAAACTGCAATTGCAAAATAAAATGTTTATTTTTTCAATGAATTATCTGCCACTTTTTATTCCCAGAGAATATAGTAACTTATAACTTTGATTAAAGAAAAAAAGTGTGTGTGTGTGTGTGTGTGCGCGCGCGTGTGCGTGTCGTAATTTCTCCACTTGGACCAAGATTGAATGGCATAATGTATAATATAGACCAAAAATAGGCATTTTTTACCTGTAAAGTCCAGATAATAAGTATTGCAAGTTTTGTGAGCTGTATGATCTCTGTTTAACTACTCTTAAAAAGTGCAGAAGCTGTCCTAGCATGTAAATGAACATGGCAGTGTTCCAGGAAAACTTTCTTTATCAACACTGAAAATTTAAAAATGTAAAAACCATGCTTAGTTTTTGGGTCTGCAAAAACCAGTAATAGACTGGACTCAGCCCATGGGTCCATTCTATGGACTATATAAATTAAGACATATACTTGCACACCACCAGGAAGTAGGTCCTTAGCTCTGCCGCTGCTTTCCTGGAACATCTGGGGCAAGTTATTAACCTACCTCAGTTTTATCATCTGTAAAACAAAATTAATAATCTAAAAAATCTTTTTTTTTAAGTTTATTTATTTATTTTGAGACGGAAAGAACGAGCAGGGGAGGGGCTAGAGAGGAAAAGAGAGAATCCCAAGCAGGTTCTGCACTGCCATCAGAGAGCCCAACACAGGGCTCAATCCCATGAACCGTGAGATCATGACTTGAGCCCACTTTAAGAGTCAAACACTTAACCAACTGAGCCACCCAGGCGCCCCATAACCTTAAAAGTCATAATGGATTACTGGGAGCATGATCTCTGATAATACGTTTTGCACATGATACCAATTGTCTGCAGTAAGTGCTCAATAAATGTTATCTGTTACTATGCATTACTATTTTGGAGTTAGCTCCTCTTTAGCTTATTTTAGTGAAAGGATTAGAAAAAGAGCTTTTCTTATATTTAAATTTTCAAAATTATGTTTGTAAGTGCCTGACTAGTCTCGAGAATTTTCAAGGAAGGAGGGAACCACATTTACCCAAAGATACCAAAGAACATTTGGAGTGGGGCAAATGAAGGCGCAACCCCGAGTTACAAAATGTCCCTCCATCTGAGAGGACACCTACCCGATTTCTGTCTTCGTTTGTCAACAGTTTCTCCTCCACACACTTATCCAAGACATCTTTAACCAGAATTCTGTCCACCAGGGAGGGCTGAAGGAGGTTCAGCAGCTGGAGACACTCATCATGAGCGTTCTCAGAGGATGGAGAGGGCAAGTCGGTGAGCTCTGGGTTCAGGTAGCGGGCGGCTAAAACGCTGCCTGCTCTCTGAAGGGCCACCACAAATTGTCTAGCCCAGCCCGGGGGCCAGACTCCCTTCTCCAAGGTGCTCAGAAGCAGTTCCGCTGCGTGTATGTTCCCAGCGGTGACGGCCATTCTCTGAATCTGCTCCTTCAAGTCTGCAGGGAGAAAGGTCAGGTAGTCCAGTACGGGCTCCACCTGGATGTACGTTTTCACTCTGGTCCTGAAACACGAGAGGAGGTAGCAGAAACTCCTGTCTGCGCAATATCCATTCGACATCTTTCGTTCGTGCTCAGAAAAGGGAGGGGGTTCTCCCAAGTAGACCGACGGTTGCTGTTCTCTGCTCAACAGGTGAGAGGTGCGCGCCGCGGTCCGCTGCCTTGGCAGCCACAGGGGTTCACAGCCAGGTGCCAGACGGCCGGGGTGCGCGCAGGGCCCGCTGGCCGGGGCGCGAGGGCGCGGTCGGTCGCACCCGCGGAGGGGGCGGGTGGGCAGGTGGCCGGGCGCCCTGGCCTAGGGACGCGGCGGCGAGATGCTGCGGACGGTCAGGCGCGCTACTTCCGACTCTCTGCAGTGCTCGCTAGAGACCCGCCAGAGACCGGCCGCTGCAAACTCGAGAGGGAGCTTTGAGCCCCGCTTTCCACCGGGCAGTTCTTGTAGTTTACCGAACTTCAGTTTCTGTTTCGATTCTCTTCCCCGCCCCCGCGTCAGGGCTTTCCCGACGTAATCCGCCAGGCGGGGAGTGTCGGTTTCCTTGGGGAGGAGACGCCCTTTGGTTGGTCCTGGCGAGGACCGGTCGCAGGCACTGTAGGAAACGGAAACAGAAAGCGAATTCGAATAAGACAGCCCCGGTGGAGCCATGCTTCTTATGCAGGTGTTTTCCCTTCTTTGCAGGGTTCTGCCTCAAAAATCAGATGTCTTTCCCACCGCCGTCTAGCATACCCCTTGTCAGTTAAAACGTGCAGGGCTTGAAAGCACGTTATGGGGGACTTCCCAGTGCAGAAGCGAAGAGAAGATGCCTGTAACACTGATGCCAACAGAAGGAGACACCCTTGGTTGGTGCGTACAGGTAGGTTCTGCCCTGACCCCCTGCCCGGTGGTAAGATGCTAAGACTGCAGAGTATGGGGTGAAGAGGTAAAGCTAAGAAAGCTAAGAAGACATCTTTCCAGAGATGTGTAGACCCAGAACGCCAGGATGAAGTGACCCCTGCACCCTTTCTAGAATAAACCTGACTTCCTGTGGGTCCCCCGAAACGACCTCTTTGCTTTTACAGTCTGTGGGGAAAGAGTGAATAATGATAAACACCTTATTTTCTTGCCTCATGTAGTATTTATTTGGCTTTGACCAGGGCCCAGTGACAGACGAAGAGGGACTTTAACCACCAACTCAGCTTAGGAGGAAGCCAAGAATGAAGGTTTTCTATCTCTCAGCCTGTAAGTTCCCCATATTCTTTAATATACAACTTTCCTTTAATAAAACAAAACAAAATCCCCAACAACTTATTTTTGATATAGCTGCCATTCTTTTCTTGGATTCAATACAGAAAGTTTTGGCTGAAGCAGCTAGGAACTTAATTAGCAACTAATGTACCAACTTGTAGTAAACATCAACATTTGTCTATGTCATGAGGGAAAAAAAGACACCCACACTGAAAAATGGCAGCTTCGGTTCAGTACAGAAGCCACATGAAAGTGAGTTCTTCAGGTTGCTACTCATATTCTGCCTCCCTGGGTGGCTGTGGGTAGTAGTGTATATGCTTCATGATGAGAACCTCATGGTCTAGAGTTATGTGGAGGAAGGAGGCGGTCACTTAAGCCTTTAAAAAGATACATTTAGGAAAAGTAATCTGTTAGCAAAGCACATTCAGTGAAGTTTGGATAGGACAGGGAGGCCTGGTGGTGCTTTGGACTAGGTAAGAGAAATACTTGTTTTCGTCAGAGGCATACAAAATATTCAATTGAGCTCTTCATTTTATTTTATCTTATTTTATGTTCTAATGATATTATGTAGCTAAGCTTTTTCTTCCTATGTGGATTGTAAGCTGCTTGAAGAGAGGACATATTTACACAGTAACCAGTACAATGCAAGCAGTAGGTCCTACCAGTAGGTCCTTGCTGATTATCCCCAATGAGAATTTTATTTGCCTTGACCTTAGCAGCTGGTCCAATGTCAGACACATAGTGAGAGTTGTTGAAGCGAAATGCAACTTTGGCCTTGCAGATGAACCTGCTTTATATTATTCTTTAACGTTTCTTCATAAAACACTACTATGTATTTACTTATTTTGGGGAGTTGACCCCTTAAATAAAAGATATCAAATTAGATGCCTCTACAAAAGTATTCAAATGATCAATTTTAGTTATTGGGTGTATGAAGATATCTTTTAGGACTATTCCAAGAAATTCCTTCCATGCCTGCTCTTCAGGTGCTGGCCGGTTTCACTCAGTATGTTAAGACAAAAACCAACCAACCAACCAAAAATCGTTCTGTCCCCTAATACTCATCCCTCTGTCCTTGGGTTTCAAACACTGGAGGATACAAAGGTTTTGATGGTCAAATATGGGGAGATAATGTCATCTTCTTAACACCATGGAACTGCTGTTGGGGTGACAGAAGGTCAAAAGTAGAAGCTTTGATATTTAGTGTTCAGCGTACCTCATTTGTTCATACAATAATTTGAAAATATTTATTAAGTACCTGCAATATGAGCAGTGCTGCTCTTGTGTAGTTAATAAAACTGAACAAAGTTTCTTTTTTTATGGAGCTCACATTCTAATAGGAGTGGAGGACAAATACCAAATAATAGAGAACAAATGCTATGAGGACTATGGTAAGATCCATTCCTGTTTCTGATACTATCATAAATGAGATCATTTTCTTTATTTCTCTTTCAGATAATTCATTTTTAGTGTATACAAATGCTACTGATTTTTGTATATTGATTTCATATCCTACAGCTTTGCTGAATGAATTAGGTGATGAGATCTAATTAGGTTTTGGTGGAGTCTTTAAATTTTTCTCTGTATAGAATCATGTCACCTGCAAATAGATACAACTTTACTTCTTTTTGTCCAATTCAGATGCCTTTCCTTTCTTTTTTCTTGCCTGATTGCTCTGTTCAGGACTTCTAGTACTATGTTGAATATGAGTGGGGACAGTGGGCACCCTTGTCTTGTTCCTGATCTTGGTAAGACCTAGATAATAATGCACATTATAGTTTCACCGGTTGATTTTCCATATAGACAGCCTCCTTTAAATCACACCATTACCATTCCATAATATCCATCAACAACAATTCATATTTATTCTCAAGTAAGAGTCACTTTGCTGGATGAGGATTGAATGATGAGGACTGAGAATGGGTGGGGAAGCCTGAAGGAAAATAGAAAGGAACATCTTTTTTAGGAATCTTCCATCATCTTGATAGGACCCCTTCTGGAAGAAGGAGATTGGGGTGGGGGGTGGAATCTGAGCCAGTCTCTCAAAACATGTCTTTTTTCTTTATCCACAAGTTTGCAGCATGATTTAGTTTATTTTCTGCTTTTTGTTTGGGCATTTTCCTCTGTCAATTTTCCTGATAAGTTTCATTTTCATTCTCCTCCTTGTTGTCTAAATATCAGTTTCTGTTTCCTCTTTCCTTTGGGATAGAAAATCTGTTGAATTTTACCTGTTTCCTTTTTTCTAGACCTGCCTTTTCTTTTTAAACCCAAAAGAAACATTTTAGGCCCCATCACCTCATCAATTTTAAAAGTCACTTGTTAGCATTTTGTTCTCAGAAACAGTAATTCAGAAAGATACAAGATAACTGACTCCTGCCATTATCCAACTTTTCATCTGAGTTTTGTACAATTGAGAAGTAATTGTACTTTTTTTTTCTTTTTGGCAAACTGGAAGTATAATTTCACAGCTGCATGTGGTTTTAAACTTAATCTAGCAGTATACTGTTCTGATTAAGCATCATGACCCTGAGCCAGGACATCAGAACTCACATCTCAGCCCTGCCTCTATTTTTTTTTTTAAGTTCAGGTATTTATTTTGAGAGAGACAGAGACAGCACAAGCAGGGGAGGGGCAGAGAGAAGAAGAAGAAGAAGAAGAAGAAGAAGAAGAAGAAGAAAGAGAGAGAGAGAGAGAGAGAGAGAATCCCAAGCAGGCCCCACACTGTCAGCACAGAGCCCGATGTGAGGCTCAAACTCCTGAACCGTTAGATCATGACCTGAGCGGAAACCAAGAGTCAGTGCTTAACCAACTGAGCCACCCAGGTAACCCTCAGCACTGCCTCTTAATTGCTGTGTGGTTTTAGGAAAAACCACCTAAAATTTTGCACTTGTGAAACAAGAACACCAGTACCATACCATAAGGTTGTTCAAAGGTTAGACCGTAAAGCACTTAGCACCAGTCCAAGAAGTGACTGCCAGCATTCTTATATAAGCAATGAGTAAGAGATGTTGCTACCTCTCAGAGAATGCACAATTTATAGTGGAAATAAATTAGTGACGTATATATAAACCTATATAATAACTAGCCATGTAATTGAGTTTTTAGACAGTATCACTTTTTTCAAGAAACAGAAGCTGATAGACTGATTTAGCAGAGAAGGTTATTGAAAGTGTACTGTCACAGCTTTGTATTTCAAAACAGGAGCTCCAAAACAGAAAGCTAAAACTTTTAGCTAAGTTTATTAGATCCTGATACTCAGTTCTTAATTATTTTTACCAATTCAGTTATAAAGGTCTGGTTGTAAGCATGCACATGTAAACGTCTTTTTACATAACAAACACTGTTAGAAAAAAAAATCAGGTATCAGTGAACATTTTTCCAAACATCTGTTTTTCCAAATGCTTCCTCCATAGCTTAAGTCTTTTCAAAAACAGTCACTTGGACATGTTTTTGTTAAAACAACACCTTTACCTCAAAGGCAGAAATTGGCCATGCTTCTTTTACTTGATTTTAAAACCAATGGTTGAGAGCAAGCTTCAGTCAGAGGGATTAGAGCGTCATTGTGTTTTTCCTTGAAATGGCGGTTGACATTTAGCTGGTAAACACTTGGGGTTAGATGTCTCATCCTGTGTTCATTTTGATTAAAGCGTTGCTGCTCTAATTACTTAATATCCACCCCCATACAATTAGTTAAATATTTTTATTTCACCTGTTCGTATTATAACTGACAAAGTTTTGAAGTAGGTGTGCTATAGAACGAGTTATTGAAATCAAATATTAACATAAATTGAATCAATCTATTTGAATTGCTAAATCACAAAGGGTTAAACTAAGATTTTTTTAAATAAAAAAGCATTGTCAATTACAAAATACCTTTTATTGTTAACCCACTGGATTACATCAATGACATTGAACAATGTCATTTCATCTTCATCTGATGCCTTACTATTTAATTTGTTTGTATTTTATGATAAATTATTATAGTTGTATACGTAAAGATTTTTCTAAGTGAGTACATACAAAAGTTTATTATGGTCCACGGTCAACTACTTTTAGTAATAAGGAATCAAAAACAAACTCCTTGGAGACCTCAGCTCTAGAGAGCCCAAGCACTAGAGGCTGTGATGAATTTGAAGAGCAGAATTAATATGAGTAGAAGAGGAAGATGTGTAGGTGAAAGGAGAGTGAACGTCGGAAAAAGAAGGGCAATTCAGCATTTAGATCTTGGAAGAACATTTCCAATTTCTAGTATTGCTTTGTGACAAATGTCAGTATACTAAGTTAACACATGCAAACTGAATATATTTCATATCATTGCCAGGCATGCAATAGGATATGAAATGTATTCGGGAATTGAATATTTTAATAAAATTAATGTTTCACTTAAGAAACAGTTTATGTTCACTGTAGAAATTTTGGAAGGAAATAACACAATACTGAAGATGATTGTATTAATTACTTGTCCTCCCATCACCCAGGGATAAGCATTATTAATATTTTAAGTGTATTTCCTACCTATATCTTATTATGTAAATACAGGTGTATATGCCTGTGTGCATATACACATCTCTTCAACAAGGAGTGATCTGAGATGAGGAAGAGGTCTCCAAGGAAGAGATCTTCATAGGGAGACCATGTTGACATGCCAAGGGGAGAAAGAGTCTGTGGGAGATTCCCAGTAGCAGGGATGGCCGGGATATTTGGGCAGCAATGCCTATTATTGAATAACAAGCACATTCTTATGTTGCACTTGCTGTACTGACCCTTCTTGGTCCCAGATCTTTCATAAAAGTCTGCCACAAAGAACAGCTTTGTGTTGTGGTGCTTTGGTGAATAAAGGGAGTTGGTGACCCCATGTGGTACAGCAGAGCTGCATAGGAAGAAAATGTATCTGCTGAAATTGTGACAGGGAACGTGGATTGAGAGTTCCATCCAAGGGTGACAATGAGAGCATAAGCCCCCGAGGAATCTTCAGACATCTTAGGGATAGTGCCAGACTTACAATGCTCTGCAGAATGGAAAGGGCCATCTCTGTAGGCATGCTTTCAGCTACAAGATGAAGAATGCTAAGTAAATGTGGTGCAGCCAGAAGGATTGGTTTTTCTCACATAACAAGAGGAGTCAGTGCATTCATTGATGTCAGAACCCTAGGATGCGTCTCATGGTTGCAAAATGGCTACAGTAGCTACAAACATTATTTCTTCTCACAGCTTCAGTTAAAAGCTTGTTGTAGAGGGTTGGAGCATCAAGTTTCTCCCATTTGCTTCCTCCCAACAGTGAAGGGAAAAAAAAATGTCCTAGGAGCCCCTCCCTCGCCCCTGCAGCAGAATTTCTTGTATATTTCATTGGCTGGAACTGGGTTGTATCCTTCCCTAACATAAAGTGGCATCTGCTCATAAATTAAACAATTCTGATATTTAATAGTAAGGCACTGTTTATCCTAGGCGCTCAAACCATTTTATTTAAATTTTAAAATACACAGATGACCCAAGGAAAGCTAGAAAATTTTGTTTTCCAGCTGATTTCCCTACTGGAGCACACATATTGCCCTTGGAGAGCACCCCCAATGGGAGGTAGTGCCAAAGCAGCCGTTCAATTCTTGTTGTGGCCACAGAGTGAGTTAGGAAGTTGTTCTCAAGCCTGGTGAGCTGCATATTAGACTCACATGGAAAGATGTATACAATTATCCACTGCATCCAAATCTCCACTGTTGGAACTTTCGTGTCAGTTATTTTCCCTTTCAATTCCACTTGTGATTCTGCTCTCCAGCCAGAGGTGAGGACGAGGTGTTAGGGCCTCTGCTAGCCTAGTGCTGGCTGAGTCCAGCAGAGTCTCATTATTCATGATAGTTTTGTACTATAAAGTTGTACTGAATCACTGAATACAGAACCACTGCTCTTGGGGATATGCAGAATGAGGTCACACTCTGCTCACAATATTTTAAAAACGAATCAATATATAACCTTGATTTGTGTGTGTTTCTGTTTAAAGACACCTTATGTAATATGTACTGTTGATTCGTTAACATTGAACTCACGCTGAACAGCACTATAACTCATACCTGAGGGAAGCTTATCCAATGCACATTTTCTCTGTGAGATGCATCACAGTTTTCCTGTGCTTGGAAACACCAGATAACACTTCAGGACTCTGCTTGGAGTCATTTTAAACAGTGAAATCACCAACAAAAAGCACAAAAATGCAAAAAATCGGCACTAAATATACCATGAAAAGGACACTTGTTCATAGTATGAGAGCTGAAACAAGAAGGGAAAACTTCGCCTTGTTCAGCCTCGGCTGGGAACATCCGCATCAGGTTATTCAAATTTTTTGCTACTCTGCACAGATCCACCAATGATTCCTCAAAAGTAATGATTTGGGGGTTACAGATAAATTTTAGTGAGTAGGTAAGTAGTTTCCTAGGCTACCCAGGTGAATATGAAAAACTCAGCTGTGCTTTGTGTACTTCCTGGGTCATTCCCATTCAGTTTAGCTAAAGCCAAGATATAAATGAACATATATTTTCAGCACTTTGTTCTGAGAAATGTAGTTTGCAACATTCGTCTACCAAATCCATTGACCTGGACACTGTCAGATATTTGCCTAGAACAAATGAAATGTATTCTACATCACAGAAAATACATACCTTCATGGCAGTAGCACTGTGAACACTTCAGAATGTAAATCTCCAGCAGATATTTGAAAAAAAATGGATCACATATAAATTCAACTAAAAAGGTCATCTAATGTGTGTGAACTGGAAAGTAACAAACAAGGGCAGAAAATCTGAACCTCAGTGACGTTAGAGGAATTTTAGCTTATCTTACACCTAACTGTTACCTAGGCTCTGGGTAGTCCCCAACCCATTGGTTCAGCAAAGAGAATCAGCGACCCCTCTGGTTCAAAACAACTGTCTTCCTTATGTTAAGCAACTGGAATTTCTTATACTTCTTCTACCATTAAGAGGGAAATTAGGAAGACTATCAGGAAATCCAAGTTTCACACCCAATAAAGCTCCATTGTGTAGCCACTGTTATTCCAAGTCTGTCATACCCTTGGTGACTAATATTCAAACTGTACTTTGAGGAAACTTAATATGACATAGTGATACCTTAGAGGGGTATGGAGAGAGGCTCAGTGGGCAAGGCTCTGGGCCCCACTCCTACTCCAAAGACAGCAGATCATCTTTTTTACACTTTATACTTTGGGACTAAGACTAGAGGTACATTTGGAGTAGAAAAGCACACTGGTGGTGTCAGAGAATCTGGTGGTCATGCTAAACAGTCCACGAATATCTATTTGTACAATCAACTACAGTAAGGACTTTCCTCTGGTCCAAGGAATCAAGTTTTAAATAGGCCTCACCTCAAGTCTTTCTGGCATCCCTGACACAATTTCTTCTGAGGAAGACAAGGGACATTAACTTTTGCCTGATAAAAGGCATGATTTTGAATATGACAGTGGCTAATCCCTGATGACCTCAAGGCCATGACTAGGTCAAGAGACTCATTTAAAAAAAAAAAATTGTTGTGAGAAAAAAATTCCACAAAGACCAGAACATGACGTATAAAGAATTCTTTAAAGAAATAGAAATATTGTACCAGAGACTTCTTTTTTTCATTTTATAGAGAGAAGAAGAGAGAGCTCAAGAGGGGAGGGGACAGAGAGAGAGGGAGAGAATCCCAAGCAGCCTTCATGACCAGTGTGGAGCTCTACACGGGGGTCAATCCCACAACCTGAGCCAAAATCAAGAGTCCAGTGTTCAACCGACTGAGCCACTCAGGTGCCCCAAGTAGTACAGCCTTCTTGAACTGTCTCCCAACAAGTCAAAACTCTGAGTTTAGGCTGGGCAGCTGTCTTTGCCCCAGCCATTTTTTCACAGAACCACATATGAGAAAATTTGGGCAAGTTCTGAAAACAGTATATCATATTGTTGAGGGAGGGAAAGGGACTTTGTTGAGGGACGGAAAGGGACTTCTACGCTTGTTATAAGTGAAAGAAGGCATGAGTAGAATCAGTCAGTGACTCAAAGAATGACACACCAATTCACTCAGGCTGCAAATGATACCACATTTTATAAAGCAAATGATCCTAAAATGTGTAATGATTTCATATTTGTACAACTTACGATTTACTTTTTTAAATATTTTAAAATATCTTAAAAATACTTTTGTAAAATATTTCCTGATTCCTGCTAAAATGATTTAATCTTTCTCCTTTAAATTCCTAATTAGGACGTGTGTTTGTGCATTGCATTTGCTTGTCTCTAATGCATATTTGTGTTGAAGGTGTATAGACTTAGGGGAGTTTGCATAGTCCTTCCCAACCTTTAGAACTGGTGCAAAAATTTTGGAACTTAGTTAGCACAGATGGTGTTAATTCATTGATTCTTTCTCCTCCAATGCAGTAAAAGATTCAAGAGAGACATATTGTGTTATGTGGGAATTTGTTTTTAGTTACAGAGCAGTCCAAATTATTTTATTACTACAAGTGATGCACTTAAAAATATTTCAAGATGAAGGATTTATGATTTTAATAGATGGATAAATGTAAATAAGGCTGCAAGCATCGATTGCGAGTGGTGTTTGATTTAATACATTTTATAAATATTTTCTTTTTCAGGAACAGACTAGTTATGTGCACATAAATGTGCTGTATGTCATTGATTAGGAATTAAGAATAATATTTGGGGCGCCTGGGTGGCTCAGTTGGTTAAGCGGCCAACTCTTGGTTTTGGCTTAGGTCATGATGTCATTCGTGAGTTCGAACCCCACATCAGGCTCTGTGCTGACAGTATGGAGCCTGCTTGGGACTCTGTCTCTCTCCCCTCTCTCTCTGCCCCTCCTGCACTCTCTCTCAAAATAAATACATAAACTTTAAAAAAAGGAATTAAGAATAATATCAACATTTAATATTTGTGGAATGCCACAATGAATTGTAGAGAAAACTTGAGCTTCTTCACAAAATGAATTCCAAAAGCTGACCCAGGTTCTCAGGTGGGCCCAAGAACTGCCTGTGGCTCATTAAGTGCCTGGAACTTTGATGACAAGTGACTCTCTGAGGAAGTGGCAGACTCAAAGCAGCCCAGGCCAAGTGGTTGACATTCGGCTGTATCTCCCCATTCTCAGAAAGGTATTCAGAAAGGGGAAGCCAGACCTTGCTTCCTTCCTCAGGCTCTTGTATACAACCTGCTTATAATTGTGTTTCCTCTGCCGCCACCTTGTGGGGTTTTTACTGTCAATATTAACTGTGTCAGAACCGAATTGGCTGGTATCAATTAAGTAAAATCGCAACTATGAACGATATATAGAATTTTTAACAGATAAAAGAAAAGGTAGGTAATCTATATTTCCCAATGGGAAGATAAAGATAAAGATAATTTGGTATAGACTTATTTTATAAAAGCAGAGAACAACATAAAGGGGACTAATGGATCTTCTAGAAGGGAATATCCCCATTTTCCAGAGGAGGAACCAAGATTCATAAAAGTTTTATTACATTGCCCAATGTCACAGAGCCAGAAGATGAACTTGGAGTCAATTATAAAGCTCTAAACTATTTATTGCCCAGTTCTTTTAGGCGTTAGCGTAAACAATAATGACTAGTACCAACTGTTTTAACATGTAAATTTTCTTATTTTTCCAGTATGGTAAGGCCAACAGATCAGAGGTGACTGCCATTGGAAAAACAGTTTGTTACAATTTCCAAGAAGAGGGGCACATCACCCATGGAGGACCACATAGAGAAATGCCAGGGTCAGTCAAGAGGCAGAAGGAACAAGGGAAGCATGGGCAGAAACCTTGATTGTGGTTTCTATGGGAAAGGCAATGCGAGGTAAGGTAGGTAGGGTTAGAATTGACGAGTTTGAATAATTTTAGAGGGCTCTGGGCAGGGAGGTTATCTCTAGCTGCCTGTTGTCCAGCCCCGGGGAGATTAATGCAGAGAAGTACTGTCCTTTGGGGTGAAAGAGCCCAGAAAGGAGGTAGTTTAGGGCAGGGACTGTGGATTGCCTAGTTTACGTATGACAGTTGAGTCATTTGCTATCTCTAAGAATTGCCTGTCTCTAAGAGGGCCAGTCTCTCTCGAGGCGGAGAGGCCCCAGATGCCTGAGAGTCAGGAATACAGAAAATAAGAAAATATAGTACATACACCAATTAACATATTCCCTTGAACTCGCAATGTGTGTGTAAATAAATGAAATCAGTAGTGATAAAGAGAAATTATCCTAACTCTGACATTGGTATTAATTTATGACATTGGTAATTAATTTATTGGTATTAACCACATGATGTGGTTAGCTGATAGTTTTATACATAAATATTACCAAATATCAATCAGGAGGAAATACCAAAATTGATCTAAGTATCGGCTGTTTTTTTCATTATTGAAAAACTATGATAGGGTCACAAACTTAAAGATAAATGTTTTCCTGCAAGGTTGAGATTATACTTACTTTTTTTCAAATTTAGACTGAAAAAGATCTATTTTAGGCACATGCTTTTCCAGCAAAAATTAGTTTTGTTTCCTTCTAAACAGTTTTCACTTTATGTGAATATTTATTTAAAATAATGTGTAGAAAGGTTTTACATCAGAATTTGAATATTAAGAACCACGTGATCTTTCTTTCAATTTTTTTTAATGTTTATTTATGAGACAGAGAGAGACAGAGCATGAGTGGGGGAGGGGCAGAGACAGAGGGAGACACAGAATCCAAAGCAGGCTCCAGGCTCTGGGCTGTCAGCACAGAGCCGGACACGGGGCTCAAACTCACAAACCGTGAAATCACGACTTGATCCAAAGTCGGTCGCTCAACCGACTGAGCCACCCAGGCACCCCACAAACCACTTGATCTTTCTTACCCATCTACTTAGATATTAGTTCTCTCTGTCCCCAGTCAGCATTTTGGTAACTTCTCTTTATTTAATTATGCATTCTGATATCACTACCATTTTCAACAATTTATGAGCAAATCGTTTTGTAAAGCTTCTGTTGCTAGGTTACATTCTCCTTTACTAGAATCATGGTGGCTGAATAAAAACTTACGTTCATGTTCGCTCTCTCTCTCTCTCTTTCTATCTTTTCTATCTCTGTCTCTTCCTCTCTCTCCCTCCTTCCCCCCACCTTCTATATAGCCTATTTGTTTAATCATCCCTTTGGATTTAATTCACCATTCAGTATAATTATTCTATAAATATTTGTTGTATGCAATTTGCCTGGATTTTTGCCTTACCTTACAGAAAAATTAAATGGGTTGAGTTTCTCATTGAAAAGTTGTCAAATTCTGTCAGGATTGTAAGTGTAAGTTGTGGAATTTCTTTTTCTTCAACCTGCATGATATTTTCCACTTGTTCCTGAAGACCCATGCTCTACCCTCTATTTTGCACTGTGCCCTGGGATGCTGACCTTTATGGACTGCATCCATGAACTCTCTTTCCTGCTGGCTTCTGATTGAGATCAGCCAGTGGAAGCACTGACAGGTGATCAGAGGCAGGGGAAAGAGTGAGGTTGTAGTATTTGTTCCCTCAGCTCCCTTCTGTGTAGTTCATCATGTATCCTTCTACTAAAGGTCATGTGTCAGATGGCTGTCTCTGTATAGCTACTCTCTTTAGGTTTCAACACTGCTTCTTTGCCTTGCCCTCTCATCCTAAGGGCAGTAATGGATTCTCATCGTAGCTTGCTCTGAGATGCCCCATCATCCCTTTTTGGGGAATCTTAACTGTATTAACACCTTTGTAAATGGTGACTTTATTGCAGTTTCTCAATTACTATGCTTGAGTGTGCCATCTGCTGTTTTCTGATGGATATGGCAGCGACTGAGTTTTTTGGCTAAAGGCAGGAGAGCAAAACAAATGTCCGAGGTAGGTGAAATGAAGCAAATCTTGGATGGGGCATTAGCTGGGCTTGTTACACCTACCCAGGTTGCTCCTGACACCATTTCTGATCATGAGTCCTCATCAATGTTAGTATATATCATAATCCCAACCTCAGGGACTATATACACAGAGAGCACCAATTTTTTTTTTCTTTTTATTTAGTTCAGTTTTTAATTTAGGATAACTCAAGCAATAAGGTTCTACCCAGTTTAATTCTTTTTTTTAATTGTTTTTTAACGTTTTTATTTATTTTTGGGACAGAGAGAGACAGAGCATGAACGGGGGAGGGGCAGAGAGAGAGGGAAACACAGAATCGGAAGCAGGCTCCAGGCTCTGAGCCATCAGCCCAGAGCCTGATGCGGGGCTCGAACTTACGGACCGCGAGATTGTGACCTGAGCTGAAGTCGGACGCTTAACTGACTGAGCCACCCAGGCACCCCTACCCAGTTTAATTCTTAGTTTAAGCAACATAAAAAGCTCTAAGCATGGGACTTCATTCATATATTCATTCATTCATTCATTCAAAACTATAGGAGCACTGTAGGTTGTCATTTTCCAAACATGAATAAATCAGGTCATGTTTTGTTTTAAAAATATTTTGCAACTCTTTCGATCTGTGTCTCCCTCCATAATTCAACTTATTACTATCTTAGTTTCCTCTTAAAATATAATTGGTGCTACTAATTTCACAAGATTTGGAGGAAACTCAAATATGATAATGTCCAAAATAGCTATGAAAAGCGTCATGTGCTATATAAATAAATAGGTTGTAGTTGTTAAAATTTCTATTACTGGGTCTTATTCTTACCAATAGTTTCACATTGATGAGAGAGAGGGGCAATCTTATCTTCACACATATGCAAAACAACTAAGCATTAGTGTAGAAATGGAATGATCTCAGCTTTTAGTCTGTAATGTGTTTAAGCACTTTTATGTTTTTGATCAAAATATTTTTGTTTTTTTGTAACAGGACTACTCTAACTTAATTTCCATTGTATGTGAGCAAGTTACTAACCAAGGATAAGCACCAGCTAAAATAAGTATTCAGTCAACATTAGTTTTTTCTATATTTCTATAATTTTGAAAGTATATGATCCCATGTTATTAATATGGAGTCTAATTGATATTCACAAGCATGAAACCTGGATTTAACATGTAAGGTGGGTATTTTTCCAACATTTCCTGAGTAACAGATTATTTTATCAAGGTTATTAATCAGTATTGCAGCTTGCTCTTTTACTTTCTTTCTTTTTTAAGTAGGTTCCACGCCAAGTGTGGAGTCCAATGTGGGGCTTGAACTCACGACCCTGAGATCAAGACCTGAGCTGAGATCAAGAGTTGGATGTTCACTTGACTGAGCCACCTAGGCGCGTAAGTATTGCAGCTGTTTTTGAGGATTTTTTTGTGGACACATTTTGTGGTCAACATTTTAGATACAGTTTTAGAATTTCTCAAGAAGTTTGCATTGAATCTAGATTGCTTAATAGTGCCTGATGATCCAAGTGAGGAAGTATGTATTACGAAACTACCATTCTTCACCTCTCTGAAGAGCCCTGTTGACACTTTTCATATATGCGTTACTCTTTTTTAAATTGCTTTTGAGTTTGTGCTTCTGCCAAAAGAGTACTTAATGTTACGGAAATTAGAAACAGAAAAACTGTTGTTGAAAGCTTAGCTGAATAAGGGCAGTTTGTCAAGTGGCTGGTCTCAGTAATAAAAGACAAATAATATTTACTTCTGTCTTATTTGTGAAGCTTATTTTTCTCTGTCCTCACTAGTGGGCATTAACCCTTAGGTACTTGCAATAGTTTTATAATAAAATTGTTACTGGATAGTTTCATTTTATACTGTCACATTTTTATGCCTTGTACAAATAATACATACAGAGCCTTCATTATTCCATACAATATGTTATTCCATAAAAACAATAAATAGTTTCCTCAAAAAGTATGACAATTATTGCATGTATATCAATTAAAACCATGGCATGAAATCTGTATGAATACATTTTAGCATAAAATAGATAAACAAATACTAGGGCAGATCTAAGGTGATGACACAACAGTGGACGTTATGACTAACGTATGGACATATTTCCTCTCCCTCACCTTCCAGATTTGGTGTGCTATATAGATGGAACTGTGCCCCCCTAAAATTCATTTGTTGAAGCCCTAAGCCCCAGTGTAATGATATTGGGAATCATTGGATGGTAATTAGGTTTAGATGAGATGAGGAAGGTATAACTCTCATGATGGGAGTAATGCCCTTATAAGAAGAGACAACAGAGAACTTACTTCCTCTGTCTCTCTCCACCCACATAGTCAGAGGACAGAGCAAGAATGAGGAAGAACCATGTGTGGATACAGCAAGAAGGCGGCCATCTGCAACCCAAGGAGAGAGTTCTGACCAGACACTGCCCCTGCCGGCACCTTGATCTTGGACCTTCAGTTTCCAGAATTGTGAGAAATAAACTCCTGTTCTTTAGGCCAGCCAGTCTATGGTGTTTTGTTATGGCAGCATGAGCTGAGACATTGTGTGTGTGTGTAGTTTCTCAAACTACATGGACTTAAAATTTGCCAGAATCATTTTGCATATGTAATAAGCTATACCTTTTATCTACTAGGTCATAAATCTATTTCTGTTATTAATTTCTAGGAAAATGATGTAAGAGGTATTCATTTCTTGGGCTCCTCTTATTTCATCACCAGCATTAGCAATTAATTTTCACTTTAAGACCACTTTGGAGGAATACCTTCCACGTCCCACCAAGTTCTTCCCTACCTCCCAACAGTTGCTGCATATGTAACAAGTGGAGAATAGCAAGGTTCATTAAGATACAGATGCTGGGTGGTTGGTACAAACCATCACTAGTTAAGCTGTTCACTCCATCCAGCCTCTTAGATCAACAACCTACCTCACACTATCACCTAGTTTCACAGACATCCCAAGTCTCACATGTACCACGTTGAGTTTTGATTTGGCCACCCCAAACAACTCTTCCTTGGTCTTTACCATTGGCAAAGATAAACAAAGCAGGACTAGTTAAAGTGGTAAGGATGATTTTAATCCATAATATACTATTTATACTAAATAATAGGGAAATATTTACAATAACAATAATGGGGAAAAATGTCCAGAGTGGATGGAATTCAACTTTGATTTGTACAGAAGTGACAGGGTATTTAAAAGGGAGAGTGAGAGAATAGGAAAGGAGTAAGTGGGGGCTTTATAGTGTCAGGAAAAAGAAAAATTACAAAAAGCAGTAAGAAGGGTTTAGTTGATGTGAAACACATCTGGGTTTGTCTGCTGGCGTTTCTCCAAGTTAGGCTCCTACCCTCTCACAGAGACTAGGAGAGTAGGCCCGATCTTCAGATGTTGGCTGGAACAAACAGTAAATTCTTTTGGCAGGCTTGAGTTCTCTCAGATAAGTACTTTAAAGGGAGCTACAGTCATCCTAGGGATGCAGCCTGGAGCTGTCAAACTATGTTAGTGTTTGTTCAATTCTTTATAGGTCAGGATTAAGGCCTAGTCAAGAAGAGAGCTCAGAAGAACCCGGCTAGAGTTTGGTCAAGGAGAAAGTTATTTATCACCATGTCATTAAAGGGCAAATCTAGGGGCACCTGGGTGGCTCAGTCGGTTAAGCGTCTGATTTCAGCACAGGTCATGATCTCACTGTGGGTTCGAGCCCTGCATCGGGCTCTGTGCTGACAGCTCAGAGCCTGGAGCCTGCTTCAGATTCTGTGTCTCCCTCTCTCTCTGCCCCTCCCCAGCTTGCACTCTGTCTGTCTCACTCTCAAAAATAAATAAACATTAACAAAATAAATAAATAAATAAATAAAGGGCAAATCGAAAACATCAGTACCTTACCTTAAAAATAAAAAATAATTTCACCACATCTCCCATCTCAGCTGCTAACCCTGGTAAACACCACCATCTCTAAATTACCAACAGATTGCTATCAGATCTCCTTGCTTTTTTTTTTTAAATTTTTTTAATGTTTATCCATTTTGACAGAGAGAGAGAGAGAGAGACAGAGCATGAGCGGGGGAGGGGCAGAGAGAGAGGGCGACACAGAATCCGAAGCAGGCTCCAGGCTCCAAGCTGTCAGCACAGAGCCTGACACAGGGCTCGAACCCACAGACCTCGAGATCATGACCTGAGCTGAAGTCGGACGCTCAACTGACTGAGCCACCCAGGCGCCCCTGGATCTCCTTGCTTCTATGCTAACCCCCTTCAGTCTATTGTCAACACAGCTGGAAGAGTGATCTTTTACAAATTAAATCATATTATATTCTGCTAAGGCCCCAAACCCTCAGTGGGTTCTTAATCTCACCCAGAGTATAAAGTCTTTACAATGCCTAATAAAGGCCCAGGGTGACCTGCCCCATTCCCCCTCCTCTGTAACCATTATTAGACTTTCCCTCTGGCTCCATCCACACCAGACTCACTGGCCTCCTTGCTGTTCTCTGACAGGTCAGAAGGCTTCTGCCTTAGAACTGTAGCTCTAGTTCTGCTGGAACATTCTTCCTGCAGGTTACTACATGTCTAACTTACTCAGGTCAAGTCTTTGCTCAAACTTCACCTTCTCAATGAGGTTACCTTGAGCAACCTGCTCTGTCATCTTACTCCCCCAACCCAGCTTTTGTTTTTCTTTTGTTCCACAGCACTTATCCTCTCCTAACATACCACAGACTTGATTTATTGTCTTCACTTTTTGTTTGTTCTCTCTGCCAGAATGTAACGTCCAGAAGTACAAAACTTCCTCCAACCCTGGTGTATTTTTTTTCTTATTTAAACCATTGCCACATTATAGATGTTCAATAATTTTTTGAATAAATGAATCAGTCTAAGTGAAATTTCTTAATGATATAAAATAAGCTCCTGTAATGTTGTTTTTCATTAGTCGGTATGTCTTGTTATAGTATTTAGCATATATAAATAAATTCTGTGAGAGAGGTAGCCTTTGGCTCTGCAACTGAAGTTTGCCGAGGAGCATTAAAATTTTACGCTTGGCGCTTATGTCCCTGTCTCTCCTATCCCTACTCCCTACTCCCCCACCCCCCTGTATAGAGGGAAAGAAAAATGAGGTAGCAACAGATAGGAAAGGAAAACATTATTAATTCAGTGTTTGTATTTTACTGGTTAGTTTAATATCTAAATTTATGGTAAGACCAAAGTTCAAGAAGATTAGGAAGAAATACCATAAGTAGACATAATCATGAAAGCTCAATGCTCACCAGAAAACTTGTATCTTGTGTAAGAGAAGTAATTTGATTGGCTCATCTTAGTCAAAACAATGAATTTTCTTGTCTACTTGTCTAGTTATTGGTGTGCTGTTTTTCTACTCCTTAAACCATTTTCTCCTATAGTGTAAATCATTTTTACTGTATTTTAAAATGATACGGTGGGGAGTGGGCAGGGAAGGGAAAATGCATTGTTAGAGATTACATTCTGCAGCCAAGGTGGCCTGAGTTCTAATCTCAGCTTTGCTACCAACTATGCAACTCTGGGCAAGTGATATACAGTTTTCCACCATACTTTTCACATTTGTGAAATGGAGATAATAATAGTATATACCTGATGGAGCTGTTTTGAGCAACAGCTCATCACAGCACACAGTGCCTGTTACACAGTATTCACTCTGTAAGCAGCTATTTTTATAGATTAATGGAGTGTTTTCAGAAAAGAAAATGTATAATTTAAAATTGGAAGTTTTTTTTTTACATTTTAGAAATGTAATGTTCTACATTTTTTTTTTTTTTTTTTACAAAACATTGTGTTTTTACATTTTCATAAAACGACATTGGTCATACAATACTAACTGAATCATGGAGGTAAATTTTCATTACTATATACTTAAAAAAAACCTCTTTATGGGCTCATTTGAATTTTTAAATTCCTATACTAGAAAACTTATAATTTGAAGTACTAGGTTTAGAGAGATGCTGCAGACAGTGGTGTTCTGTACAAGAGGTAAAGTAATTCTCCTTTTACCTTTCTGAGTTCTTGGCTGACACCCCTGTAATAAAAAACAGATTACCAACAGAATAAACCCAGATGTTTAATAACATGTATCTTCACGTATACATGGGAGATACCCAGGGAAAAATTAATAACTTTCAGAGGTGATTCAAGCTTAGATACCATTTTCAGCTAAAGAGAAAAGGAAGAAAGGTGAGGGGGAGACTAGTTGTGGGGAGGTTACCTGGAAAAGCAGTGTAATCAAGTGTAAGATTTGTTATGCAGATTTATGTCTGCATCTTCTCCATTGATAAGGGTCTAAGTTGTCGCAGGAATCATCTTTGTCCTTCCTGGTAGAGAGGGAGGAAGGACACTTTTGTAAATTTATGGCATGATTTTAGGCAAATGCAGGGAGGGCAGGAGCTTTTCTTGTATCTGCTGCTTCTCAGTTGCTTTCAATTCAAAATAATCCTTACGCCAAAGTGGCATATTTTGGAACGGCATCTTCTGCTACCCTTTAGTAGGAACTTCCCTAGGTAGCTCTGTAGCTCCACTGCCAAGAACTGTGAAGGATTTGACATTTTATCTCACTTGTAAGCCAACAAGTAGCCTGTCACAGTTTCATAGAAGTTGCAGATGCATGAGATTCCTCTGTCAGAGACAAAGGATTTTATTGTTCATAGCACAACAGGCAGTGTGAGCTTCAGGCTCCCATAGATTCCTCATGCTCCCAAATCCCTCAGCGTGAGCTGGACCTGCTAGGCAAGTGCTGTGCAAGCAGTTAGTTTGTATCAGAATGGAGGAACTGCAAGTTTTGGAATTTCTTGCTAGCAAACCTACCCAAACTTTGCCCTGGAAGGAGAGAGTATCTTTGTTAGCTTGCAACAAATTTCTCTGCCCTTGAGGGAAATACTATCCCTATCTTTGAAAGTAGATTTGTAGCAATGCAAGAGAGCTAAGGAGACTTGATCCCTGATATACACAAATGCAATACAAATGCAGTCTATTATGATGAAAAAAAAAATGCACAAAAATTCTGACCAGAGATTTAGACTAACACTGTAGATGTAAAACACTCAATCCTTTCTGAGCATTTGAGTATGTAGTTAATCATTTAGAATCAGACCTTGCTATGATTTGTTTTGCTTTGTAATGCATTATCACTTGATGCTTTAACAGTCATGTTTTTCCTTTTGTCAAGTAGGTTTTATCATCTATTTATTTATGCCACTAATTTAACTTTATTGCCTAAAGTATTTCTTATTGTGTTAGAGGAACTAAACACACACTTTCTCAAGAGTCTCCTGTACATTAGCAATCTTCCTTTCTCTCTGCCTCTTCCTGATAAAATTTCAGAAGGTATGTTTCTTCTTTGTTGTGTAGCTGGGCAATTGTTACTCAGCTTTGCAACGTTGTTTTCCTCTGCTAATATATGTCTAAATCTCATCCCCCATCCTTAAAATGTTAAGATACATTTTATTGGTTGTCATATTCTTCAGATCTAATATCATCCTCTTTTTTTTTTTTTTTTTCCATTTTTAAGCTAAAGCTACAGCTATCCTGTTCTCTCATGTGTGTATGTGCATACGGTCTTTTTAAAGCCAGAGCTACAAAATTCATTTGAGTTCCAGAGAATAGCAGAACTATCAAATACTGTTACTTAATACATTAAAATAACTTTTTTCACCATGTGATATAAACCAAGTTGTTGGCTAGGTGCATATAATTGAGGGGCATATCCGAAGAGTTTGCCTAAAGGTTGAGTCATTGGTAGAGTTCCCAGAAAATATACAGGCCATCCTGTGTACTAACGTATAAACAGCGAATGTTTCAGTATAAGTGTATATCTCGTGTGATATTTGGGACCTGCATACATTAAAAAAAAAAATAATTGTTTATTTGAAAATGAAATTTAACTGAACATTCTGTGTTTTTATGTGCTAAATCTGGCAACTCTATTCGCCATTTCTCTATCAAACTACAAATAACCTGGTAAAATTTCGCATGAAGTGGGTTTTAGCTCAGAAGCACTCCCCTTGGGGCAGAGATGATGAAGGTTTCAAAGTTTGATGATGTGACGTCAACATTACGCAAAAATAAATGTGAGTAACTGAAAGTTTTGAAATTCACAAATGTATATTTGGAAGCACAGCTCAAAAGAGTGGAAGAGTAGGCTAAAAGAAACCATGGACTGGCGGGTTTAGGGGTTCTCAGGAAAAGGAAACTTCAACCTGGAGACCCTTGCCAAAAAGAGAGTAAGTAAGTTACCGGAGCAAAGCCTTCTCTGCAGTTTGGTGAGGAGAGAGCGCGAGACCTGAGCGAGCCAATAGGAACTGAGCAAGAGGGGGGCTGGGTGCGTGAAGCCAATCAGAGATGAGGTGGGTGGGATTAGATTCCTTGAAGGCTCGAGTTTCGGTAGCTTGGGCCCCGAGGGACGGGACTCAGCCAATCGGAGCCGAGCAAGGCGGGGTTCGACTCCGGGAAGGGGCGGTCGCAGGGAAGTAAACCCCGCGGCTAGCGCATCTTTCTGCCTTACTTGCTTCTGCATCTGCCTTGCATCTGCATCGGTTCCTCCTCCTTTCTTCCAGTTGGGCGCACGCTGACTCAAAGGGTGACGAGGGACGCTTATTCAGCTCGTCATGGCCTACCCGGGATACGGAGGAGGGGTGAGTCTTGGTCGCTTCTCCGCAGCCTCCGCCCCTGCAAGGTGGAGCGTCCCTGCGGGCGGTGCCAGCCTGAGGGGTCCGCCTTCTGTCTCTGCTTCGCGTGGCTAGTCTCCCGTACTCAGCGGGGCTGAGACTGCACTGTGCTGGAAGCTGGGGTCAAGGGGAGCGGGGAGCCACAGGTTTTCTGGTCCCTGAGGGGCACCTTAGGTGCTCCTTGTGGAGCCAGGGATGTGTTGTGCTTTTAGAAATTGCCTTCTTGGTTTAGAGGAACCAAAGCACCCTTTTCCTGTTCAGTGATGTTTTGTGGTGGACCCACACCTTCCTCAGTTTTGCTACACGTCCTCTTTCCGATTTTTTGACCACTTCTTGTTTTCTTCCCTTTAAGTTGCTTATGAATAAATAAGGTATGCTAAAAGTCTCCTAATTTTTGCTATTCTACCAAGGGCAATCTGTTCTAGATTTTTAGGGGGAAGTGGTCAGGGTTAGGTTACTTTTTCTTACATAACTGTTTATCCTAAATCACCTTTGAGAGTTGGAAGTTGTAATTGTGGTTATATACTCTTTTTAATTCCTAAATTTGGCCTTTTATTGGTCTCTTCTCTTCAAAGAAGTAACTTAAAAAACAAAACAAACAAAAAAACCTCCATGTATTTTTGTTTGTTTTTTATCCATTATATCCTTTTAACATTTACTATTTATTTTCTTAATTGCTTCATGATCTAGTCATGCATTTCCTGGAGTTTGAAGTGCATTTCCTGAGTTCCAATGCTTCCTCCATACCTTTGCCCTGTACACATCTAGTGATGCAGTTCTTCAAACTGTTGGTAGTATCCTACCTTTTTCACTCTCCTCCTCCCCCCAATTTAGAATTCTTTTTTTCTTTTCATTCTGGCAGTCTCTACTCATCCTTCAAGGATCAGGTCAAGATTTTTGTTCAAAATGGAATAATGAACAATCTCGATACTTCTTTCTCCTCCAGACTCATAAAAATGCTCAATAAAATGCCTCTCTGAGGTTTTAAAAATGTATACCAAGTTGCAAAGTGAAAAAAGTAGAGAGAAACCATACCGTAGCAGGAAACAAACATCAGACTATCTACATTTTAACCATGGTCTTACTTCTTACTAGTTTAGGAAACCTTTTAAGTTTTAGGTCCTCAACTGCAGAACGTACATAGTATTTTCATACTTCATAAAGTTGTTGGAAAATCAAATCACATAACAGAAAGTATTTAGTACCTGGCCTATAAAAAGCTTTCAGTAAATATTAGCTGTACATTATTATTGTCGGTATTCGTATTGCTATTCTTACTAGTTTTGAAGACTGTGGTTGGAATTATCACTTTATCTGTTTATTGATGTCTTAAAATATTTTTTTTAAGTTTATTTATGAGAGATAGAGACAGCACGAGTGGGGGAGGGGCAGAGAGAGAGGGAGACACAGAATCCAAAGGAGGCTCACAATTGGAACTCACAAACCAGGAGATCATGACCTGAGCCAAAGTCGGAGGCCAAAGTCGGACAGAGTCACCCTGGTTCTCCTATTGGTGTCTTTTTAAAAGGATATTTTCTGGGGGAGAGGATGTTTGCACCTTATGCAGTTGCCCATGACTAGTTCACAATTTCGTTGTATTTACCATGTATTCTTCTGTGTCCGAGGTATACTACTTCTTAGTTTGACTGTAGGTGAAATTGCTTTTTGTTTATTTCAGTGATGTTGATGGTAAACACTTAAAAATTGTGTGTCATGTTCATCTGCTAAGTTCCTAAAGGTTAGAGAGTACTTTCTTCTGTTACATTTCTTTGATGCCGGATAACATATTAGTGAACTGAATTATGTCGTAATGCCAGACATCTAGGATTTTTTAGCAAACAGCTTTTGTGACAGTGAATTTGGTTGCTTTTTAGGAACTCTTTCTATCCTTGCTTTTCAGTAGACAACTCATAAATATTACTTTAGTGGATAACAAATAATGTTTGCATTTATAATCTTAACCTTTTTCACTCTTATAGTTTGGAAACTTTAGCGGTCAGATGCCAGGAATGCAGCTGCAGATAGGACAACCAATGCCAGGAACAGGGCCAGACCTGCTCCCCGGTGGATACCCAGCGTATTCTGACAGTTATTCCTCAGCAGGAGACCCCATGTGGACATACTTCACTGCTGTTGCTGGACAGGTGAGATGCTAAATATATTGCACAGATATCAGGGTTTTTGTTTTTGCTTTTGTTTTTAAAATTTTTTTTAATGTTTGTTTATCTTTGAGGGAGAAGGACAGAGACAAAGAACAGGGGAGGGGCAAAGAGAGAGGGAGACACAGAATCCAAGGCAGGCTCTAGGCTCTGAGCTGTCAGCACAGAGCCCGACGCAGCGCTCGAACCCATGAATGGTGAGATCATGACCTGAGCTGAAATCCGATGCTTAACTGACTGAGCCTCCCACGTGCCCCACAGATATCAGTTTTAAGAAGTGATTGCTTTTTAAAAGAAATGTCAACTCTGTTACTTAGTGTGTCATTTTAAATGTATATGAAATTTGTATTTAAACTTATCTAGACTGATTTTTCTCTTGAGATCAGAGATGAGGGTAGTCATAATTACTTCATTTTTTTAAAACTCTGTTAGTATGATACCTGACCCATTGTTCATTTCACTGAAAGAGGAAACAGTGTGGTATGCTGCATGGTGACTGAGCCAAAGAGGATTGGGGGAAAGAGGTCTACGTGTAAATCTCCTTGAGGAAGCTGGGGCAGAGCGTCAAAAGGAGACTTTTCAATTGTGAATAGTTTGGGAGAGACTTGAAGGTAAAGCAAATTGGGAAAGGGTAAAGAAAACAGGGCAGAAAGGAGGTTCAGCTACCAGACAAATGAGAAGAGACAGGTTCACACTGAGTCTTAGTCACAGTCCGTATCTCTTCGTTTATACTTACCGATGAAAACTTTTTGAGTAGTTAGAACTTCACAGAACTTTGATAACACTTTTCATTCGGTATTCTTTCGCTTGAGTGTTCACCAGGTCCCATATACCTGGCTGGAAATAGAGGATACACACAGAATTATTATATGTGGCAGACACTTTGTTTTCGTGACCCCAATTCCATTCACAACCTCTTTTTCCCTTGTGTAGTGGTAGTTGGAAAAGCCCCAGTGTCATCCCGGACACCTTTGTGATTAGTAAAGGTAGCCACGTGCCATAGGACTGACCCTTGAGATGTAGGTGCCGTTTCTTTAGGACACTTTCCATTTCTAAGGGAGAAAATCCTTCCTGGGAACTAGTGTTGGCCTTTTTTGCTCCTTACTTCTTGCCTAGAAAGGGAACTTGAAGTTCGGAGGTGCAGCAGTCATCTTGGTACCTTGAGTCAACAAGCTTGAGATAAAGTCCTTTGGATGGGATACATGGGAAAATGCAGAGATCCATGGCATCTTAAAGCTGCCTTACAGTCCTGTTCTGCCTGGCCTTGGACTTCTTGTGCAAAACAATGAACCCTTATTGAATGTTTAAATCTCTTAGGTAGTATTTTCTATTATTTGCAGCTAACTGTAATGCTAACGGTTACATTATACCATTCCAATCCGCAAAGAACTCTTAAGTACTGTAATGCTGGGAATAAGTCTGTTATCTATAAGTGACTATATATTAAATCTATTTTATAAAATTATAACTTAAAACATAGGAACTGGGCATATATATTTAGAGACTTTTATTTGACTTCTGAACTCTTTCAGTGTTAAAATCGTCAACACTAATTTGCTGTGTTTGTACTGTTCTTAGTTTCACTCTCTTCAAAAAGGGTTAACAAAGACTAACATAATTTTTATACTCCTTAACCCGAATTTATAATGACTTTTTCTGTGTGTCTTTTGAACCTACTGCTGTTCACCTTTGCTTCCTCTGTAATCTTTGTTCTTTCCCTACAAAAGAATTTCCATACTCTTCAAGGTCCCTTCTATGTCTCTGAATGTATATAATTCAGAGAAACTTCTTCTGTACACTAAGTGGGCTTTTCCATGAAATGTTAGAGAAGCTCATGGTTGAACAGAAATCATCAGACCACATGGGACTGATTTCCCTCATTTTAATTGGATTGGTCAAGGTTTTTAGTAGATGCAAATTTCTCTTTTCTAGAAAGTTTTAAGTTTGAGCCTAATGTTTACACAATGCGTTATTTCTTATAAATGAGAAAACAATTGATGAAGCTGAGTAATTATAACTAATGTTAGTCTCGGGTGGAGTATCATTTTCCTACTTAAGGAAAGTTAAAGGTGATTTATAACCATGTTATGTTAAGCGTACTAGAAGATAGAATACATTTTTAAAAAAAAATGAGACAAAAGTCATTTCCTACCTTTTCTTCTGATTTAATAATTTGTAAAAGATTGTCTTTTAAAATTTCCTGTGCAATAATTGACAATGACCTGGCATCTGTGCCGTCATTTCATGGAGATACTATTGACAGTGGCAGCTGTAGACTTCCTTGATTGTTTTTGTTTGTTTCTTTGGTGTTGTTTACTGATGATTTCTTCTCCAATCATGTTAGAAATGTATGCCTAATTTTTCAAAGTCTTGAAATATAATAGTGATTTGATATAATAGGGAGGTAGGCAATTGTTTAAATAAAAATTCCTTCTAAGGTCTTTATCATTGGAGGAAAAATTTCTAACCTAGCTTTGCTTCTAAACAAATGGTGATTTTATAAAGTACAACTCTCTTACTAAAGAATTTAAAAATTTATAAGAGAAATCTAAAAACTATGCGTGGCAGAGAAAGGAACACTTAGATACTCTTTGTAGGCACATGGATGATCCATTGGAAAGAATGCTTTTTATTCCTGCTAGAACTACTGGGATTTTTTCTTCTACCGAAATTTTTGTTATAAGGAATTCCCTGCTAAAGATCCATTAAGATATGAGTGTTTATGATACTTCTTAGAAGTAGTTTGGAAACATTTTTTTTTCATTTCTTGGGTCTCTTACAAAAATGAACTCTTAAAAAGTTTGTGTTTTAAATTTGCCTCCCCGATCCTTCCTCAGAGCTATTTTTTTTTGCACTTAGACAATGTCTGTGATGCTTCCAAGTAAATTGCTCTGTATATTTTTATAGAAAATAGGGTGAGATACTGAAACACGATGAAAATATTCAACCTGTTTTACTTTGGTTGTGATTTCTTGTTTGTGTTTAAAAAAAATTTATTTCCCACAATAAGTTCAAACAAGAATGTTTGGGCAGTAATCAGAAGAATACCAACAAGATGCCGGATGACTGGGGGTAATGGTGGAGGGGGGAAGGGATTCTCTCCTCCCGGTTACTGCTTCAGTGGTTACAACCTCAGTATCCCTTAGAAATAATCCCCCCCATGAAAGGGGCATTAAGGGAATGTGTCTGAGACTGTTCTGAACACATTTTGATCAATTTTCTGTTTTAGGTAGAGTTCCAATGACTCTCAACAGATGTTATTTTGACCTACTATAGGTCAGAATGATTATGTTGTTTCTCAGGAGTAGAGAAAATAGATTGTATTTGAAGTGCTTACAAATTAATAGAATATAATTTGTGAAAAATTATTTATTTTGTATGCTCTTCTGTAATTTGCCTTTGTTGTCAATACTTGTCTCTGTTAATTTTGTAGTTGATAATAATGTTTTAAAAAATGCGTGTCTGTTGATTGGCCTAGAACAGCCAGTCAGCACTTTAATATGATTTTATACAGCTGTGCATTAAATCAGGCTATAATTATTTTTTAACAGGATGGTGAAGTGGATGCTGAGGAACTTCAGAAATGTTTGACACAGTCTGGAATTAGTGGAACTTACTCACGTGAGATCTCCCCCACCCCCGTATTTAAAATGTTAAAAAAAATCTTTTTATCACAGGTATACATGCCCATAATTTAAAGAATCAAATAATTCTGCAAAGCTTATTGTGAAGATAACTGTTCCTTGTGTTCCTTGTACATAACTGTCTCCCTGACATTAACTACTCCTAGACGAAATTTCATTCAGCTTTTTCAGGTGACTCTTGAAATTTGCCTCCAGATCTCAAAATAACATACTTTTATCACTATAGATTTTAGTTTTCTTTTTTTAAAGTTTATTTATCTATTTTGAGAGAGAGAGAGAGCAAGAGCAGGGGAGGGAGAAAGAAAATCTCAAGAAGGCTCCATGCTGTCTGTGCATAGCCTGATTCAGGGCCTTATCTCAGCAACCCTGAGACTGTCATCTGAGCTGAAATCAAGAATCACATAACCAACTGAGCTATCCAGGTGCCCCCCTTCTATGAGTGTTTTAATTCTGCTATCATATTCTTAAAATCCAAGAGCTTCTCTTCTTTTTTCATGTAGGTGAAGTCTTCCCTTATCTCTCTGAAACTGTTAATGTATTTTTCAAAGTTTTTCCTTCTTTTGTAAACTGTGTTTTCTCCAATTATTTTTTCCAGTTTGTTTGGTTGTCTTTCATGTTAGATGCTTTTCTCAGGTGTGCTGATCCTTGTCATACATATTTAACTGAAATGCAGGTGAGACGCTCCGAGGTGTTGGTTTGGTATTCACTATAGGCTTCAATGTCTGGTAGTCTGGTGGGGCAGTTTGTCGTGCAACAATGAGAATCAGCGTATTTTGGGATTTCCTTTTGGGCTGGTTGTTTGGTAGGAAAAGAGGATAGAGGACCCAGGAGGGTTCTCAGTCTTTGATAAACAGTTATTTAAATACCTTGTTTTTGCTAGATAGGTTAGTGTTAGTGTTAGAGTTTAGGGATAGGGTTAGGATATGTGCCTGCAGTTCAGAGACCTCTCCAGAGAATAAAACCCCAGACTTCCCCTGGAGTGAGAATCAACATGGCAGCCATCTACTGATGAGGCAAGAACAGGCTTTGGGGCTCTAAATACTTCTTAAGTAGGTATTCAGTTGATCCTTCTGTTTTTATGTCTACTTTCACACCCATTTTCAGAAATAATAGCAACTCTTAAGTGTTTGAGGTCTTTCCCAGGATAACTAGGCTGCTTCTCAGCTTTTTTGTCATGTGTTTAGGAAGCCACTTTTTCAGATTTAGGGTTAAGATTAGGGTGAGGGTTAGGGTTAGGGTGTGTGTCTGGTATTGTACAGTCGAGAGACCTCTCCAGATGGTTAGAGTTAAGGTTCAAGGTTAGGGGTTAGGGGTTAGGGGATGGAGCTTAGGGGCTTGGGTATGCCTAGTGTCTTGGAATTTAGAGACCTCTCCAGAGTATAAATTCCCAGGATTTTCCTGAGGTTAGAATAGACATTGCTGACATCTTAAGGAGCTAAGGCAAGGAGGGGATTTGGTGCTCTAAATATTCCATAAATAGATATTCAGTTGGTCCTTCTGTTTTTATCTCTACCTTCACACCCATTTTCAGAAATACTACCAATTGATAAATGTTTGTGGGGTCTTCTCCAGGATAAGTAGGCTGCTTGTCAGCTTTTCTTATGTGTTCTGAAGCCATTTTCTCACATCAAGGGCCTAGCATTGGGGTTAAGATTAGGGTTAGGGTTATGGTTAGGGTCACGGTTAATGCTAGTGTATGTTCCGGGTGTTTTGCAGTTCAGAGACATCTCCAGAGGGTGGCAGTTAGGATTTGTTTTAGTTAGTGTGTATGGTTAGAGGTTAGGGGTTAAGGGTTGTGGGTTGTGGATTAGGGGTTCTACTATGTTCCTGGTGTCATGCAGTTCAGAGATCTCTCCAGAGGTTTAGGATTAAGGTGAGGATTAGCATTAGGGCTTCAGAAGTAGGGTTTAGGGATTTGGGTATGGACTAATATCCTGCAGTTCAGAGACCTCGCCACAATGTAAGTACCAAGACTTCTGATGAGGTAAAAATAGACATTGCAGCCATCCTCTGAGCTGAGGCAGGGAGGGGATTTGGGGGCTCTAAATGCTCTTTAAGTAGATATTTAATTGGCTCCATGTTTATCTCTACCTTCACACCCACTTTCAGAAATATTACCAATTCTTAAATGTTCAAGGTCGTCCCCAGGACAAGTATGATGCTCCTCCGCTTTTCTTATCGTGCGTTCGTTCAGACGCCACTTTCTCTGATCTAAGGTTACAGTTAGGGTTTGGGTTAGGGTTAGGGATAATGTTAGTGCATATGCCTGTTATCCTGGAGTTCAGAGTCCTTTCCAGAGGCTTAGGGTTAGGGACAGTCTTAGGGTGAAGGTTAGGGTTAGAGGTTAGGGATTGTGTGTTAGGTGTGAAAGGTTTGGGTCTTTGCCTTGAATCTTTCAGTTAAGAGACCACTTCAGAGAATAAAATCCCAGAGTTCTGCCTGGGTGAGAACAGACATGTGAGCCTTATATACAGCTGAGCTATGGATGGGATGTGGGGCTCTAAATACTCATTAAATGATTCTCAATTGTCTTCTTATCTGTAACTTCACATTCATTTTCAGAAATACTACCAATTTTAAATGTTTGGGGTCTTCTTTATGATAAGTATGATGCTCCACAGCTTTTCTTATATGTTTAGAAAGCCACTTTCTCAGATCTTGGGTAGCGTTAGGTTAGGGGTGTTAGCCTTAGGGTCAGGGTCAGTTTTAGGCAATGTGCCTGGTATCCTACAATTCAGAGACCTCTGCAGACAATAAATCCACAGACTTCTGCTGGGGTGATGATAGACATGGCAGCTATCTACCGATCTGAAGCAAGGAGGGGATTTGGGTCCCTAAATACTCTTTAGATAGATATTCACCTGGTCTTCCTGTTTTCATCTCTACCTTCACACACAGTTCTTAAATGTTTGGCATCTTCTCCAAGATAGCTAGGCTGCTTCTCAACTTTTTGTATCATGTATTTAAAAGGCACTTTTTCAGCTCTAGGGTTATGGTTAGGGTTTGCATTAGGTTTAGGGTTACCGTTCTTGTATTTGCCTTGTATCCTGGAGTTCAGTGACCTTTCCAGAAAGTTTGGATTAGGGATAGTCTTAGGGTTAAGGTTAGGGTTACAGGTTAGAGGTTAGGTTTGAAGACTTTGGGTGTGTGCCTGGTATCCTGCTGTTGAGAGATCTCTCCCGACAGTAAATCCCTGGACTTCTGCTGGGGTGGGAATAGACATCGTAGCCATCTATACTGCTGAGGCAAGGAGGGGATTTGGTGCTCTAAATACTCTTTAAATGGATATTCAATTTGTCCTTCTGTTTTTATTTCTGCCTTTGCATCCATTTTCAGAAATAACTGCCAATTCTTAAATGTTTAGGGTCTTCTCATGGATAGCTAGACTGCTGCTCACCTTTTGTTTTTGTTTTCTTCTTCTTTTTTTTTTTAATCAGAAAAACTGTGCTTCGAAAGCCCCTTTCTCATCTCTAGGGTTAAGGTTGGAGTCAGGATTAGTGTTAGGGTTAGGGGTTGTAGGTTACTGGTTAGTGGTTAAAATTAGAGTTAGGATTATGGTTAATGTTAGGGTATGTCCCTGGTATCCTGCTATTCAAAGACTTGTCCAGAAGATTAGTGTTAGGGTTAATGTTAGGGTGATTGTTAGTATCAGGGTTGGAGGTTAGGGCTTAGTGGTTATTGGTTAGTGGTGAGGCCTTTGAACATGTGCCTGGCATCCTGAACTTCAAAAACCTTTCTGGATGGTAAATCCCCCAACTTCTGGTGTGAGCATAGACATGACATCCATCTATGGAGCTGAGGCAAGGAGGAAATTTGGGGCTCTGTATCCTCTTTAAATAAATATTCAGTTGGTCCTTCTGTTTTTATCTCTACCTTCACACCCATATTTAGAAATACTACAGATTCTTAAATTTTGAGATTCTTCCCCAGGATAACTAGGCTGCTTCTCAAAGCTTTTCTTACCATGTATTCCGGAAGCCACTTTCTCCTATCTAAGGTTAGTTTTAGGGTTAGAGTTATAGTGAGGATTAGGATTAGTGTTAGTATTAGGGGTTAAGGGTTAGCGGTTAGTGTTAGGATTATTGTTAGGGTATATAACTGTTATCCTGTCGTGCAGAGACCTCTCTAGAGGGTTAGTGTTAGGGTTAATGTTAGAGTCAATGTTAGTATCAGTGCTAGAGGGTAAGGGTTACTGGTCATTGGTTAGTGGTTAGGGCTTCATATATGTGCCTGATACCCTGAAATTGGAAGAACTCTCCAGACAGCAAATTGCCAGGCTTCTGCTGATGTGAGAATAGACATAGTATCCATCTACAGAGCTAAGGCAAGGAGGGATTTGGGGGCTGTACATACTTTTTAAACAAATATTCAATTGGTTATTCTGTTTTTATCTCTACCTGCACACCCATATTTAGAAATACTACCAGTTCTTAAACATGTTTGGGGTCTTCCCCTGGATAACTAGGCTACTTTTCAGCTTTTCTTATTGCGTGTTCATGGTCACTTTCTCAGATCTAGGTTAGTTAACTTCCATTCATCTTACTATTTTACAATTCTTTTCCTTTATGTTCTCTCATTCTCTTTTTTCTAATGGTTTATGACTTTAGAAACTTAATTTTTTCCCATTCCAATGGGGTATTAAAAATCTATGAACTTTCCTAAAAATTCTTCTCTATTCTTTGTCAAAAATATTTAATCTTCTATACATATACATTCAATCTTATTTTATGATTGAAGGTATGCTTATATGAAGACTCAGTTCTTGCCATTTGTTATCATCTGTTGAGATTCTCCCACATAACGGATGGGTGCCATGTTAACTTGAAAGCAAAACATACCATTTGCCTGACAAAATGATGGAATGCCATCCAGGGATTGCTCATGGAAACTTTGCCACCCTGCTTCTTCCCACCTGAACAGGATTTGAAGGAGGACTGGGCTCCTGTATTGACTTTTCCACCGGGCCTCTGTTTCTTCATTTGTAAATTGGGACTATAATACCTTTGTAGGTTTATGTAAAATCACAAAATCATGCTACCTGGCTCATAGTGAATACTCATCGAGTGTCTGTTGAATTGTCCATCTGAAAATATTATAACCACCTATTCTAACATTGACACTGTATTAAATAAACATTTAAAGAAAATCAGCTATTTTAACTTGTAGAATGTTTTATGATTTTTTTTCTTAATAGGTCTAAAATTTAGCTGAAATATTTTTTCTCATAAAAATTTCAAAATATGCTAACATCAAATAACAAAATAAGATAATTTTAAGCATTTTTATTTATTCATTTATTCATTTTAAGGAGCGAAGAGTAAGAACTTGGTAAGCTTACCTAAACTTTACTGACGTAATATTTCTTTTATCAAGACTGATATAATAAATGTCTTGAGGTAAATCAGCATACTAATTCAATATAATTGTGATAAGGATTAGAAAAATTCTACTTAGTGTGAGTCTTCAGTTATAGTTCTATAAATATGAAAATGTTAATATTTCTAATAACCCATGATATTAAGATAGTTTATATTTATTTTTTCTTCCTGCCTTTTCCCTTGCCCAAGGGAAAACAGCTGCTTCAGATCAGAAGTTCATATTTTTACTTGATTGATTGCAGTAAACTAGCAAATGATTTACCTACATCCGGGTTCATCTTACTTTACTCTGCAGTCTGTTTAATGTAAATGAGTGTTTCTGTAATGGAAATTGTAGAATTGCCCCTCTGCTCTGTAAAATTCCTCAGTGACTTCCCTTGGTCTAAATCTTTAGGGTGGCATTCAAGACTTTCATGATCTGACCCTCTTCTCCCTTTAGATGTCATCACAAGCCAGTCCTTCACCTCAAACTTTAATCACATCTCTACATCTTTCGTGTTTTGTGTACTCCGTATATGTCAGATTTCTATTTAAAAACCTGCTTGTCGTTTGTGTTGGGAAGATCAAAACCCTCCTTTCCCCTGTGGCAATAATTTTCAGTTATTTTATAATTGCTTATATAACTACCAAATCCCCTTACTAGATGTGAATAGTTTGGAGTAGTAGTAATTTTTATTTTAGTCCTTTTTTTTTTTTTTTTTTTTTTACTATGGATGCATAAGCATTCAAAGTTTGTTGATGGGGTGACTGTGTATTTTTGGCAATTTTTAAACATTTTGTTTTATAAAATAGTAATTGTCATAATTTTACATAGATAAAATTGGGCAGACTCCAATTCAAATAATAAATATGTTTTACAGCCTTCAGTTTGGAAACCTGCAGAATTATGATCGCCATGTTGGATGTATCCTTGAATAAAAATAGAAAATACTAGAATATGGAATAATTGTTTTCTGAATATAACTAAGCAATTGTTGGCTGTAGATGACTACAGTAAATTAGAGACTTTAAAAATACTTTGTAAGATTCTGTTTGAATTCCATGCTCTTCCATTTTGAAGTAGAAATCTATTCATATGCTGAATTTAGCTAACTTGCAGAAGCATACTAATAGTTTTTTAGTCAATGATTTACAGCTTTGGGTCAAGTAAATTCTCACTGGTATCAAAATTTATTTTTATTAATAAAACTATCAGAGAGATTACACAGGAAAAATGAGGTTTAGTGAATTCAAAGAACTTTGGGCAGCTCTTAATGCCTGGAAGCAAAACTTCATGACTATTGATCAAGACCAAAGTGGCACAGTGGAACATCATGAATTGAATCAAGCCATCGCTGCTATGGGTAAGAATGTTAAAATTCTTTAGAATCTATCCAGATAATTGTTCTTTGATGAAATGAATCTTAACTGTTTTAATTTGTTAAGTGACAAAGGAATCTATTATTTCACCAGCTGTTGCCCAGTTTGATTTGAAGATTGTAGATGAATTCTGATTGAAGACTTTTAACAAAACCATTCTATGTTTTTTTTTTCAAAAGATGATCTTTTTTATACATTGTGGTTGATAAAATTAATTTCTGAATTCCCTCTGTTGAGTATATTAAAATGCATTCCTCTAATTGTGGGTAACCACCATTTATAGTGTATTCTTTTTTAATTTGCTGAGGTGTCTAATTATTTATTTTATTTTTGCCAGATTTTTGGAAGTATTAATATGCAGTGTTATATTAATTTCAAGAATACAGCATTTCTATTCGTATCTGTATCAGGTGTTCAACAATTCTATACATTACTCGGTGCTTATCACAAGTATATTCACCGTCTGTAACCATACAACATATATTATGATCTTATTGACTGTATTCCCTATGCTGTATTTTTCAGGGTGACTTAATTATTTTGTTTTAAATTTTTTTTAATGTTTATTTATTTTTGAGAGAGAAAAAGAGAGCAAGAGTAACCAAGGGTGGGGCAGAGAGAGAAGGAGATACAGAATCCAAAGCAGGCTCCAGGTTCTGAGCTGTCAGCACAGAGCCCGACATGGGGCTCAAACTTGTGAACTGTGAGATCATGACCTGAGCTGAAGTTGGATGCTTAACCGACTGAGCCACCCAGGCACCCCTTTTTATTTTTTTTTAATGTTTGTTTATTTCTGAATAAGAGAGCACAAGCAGGGGAGGGGCAGAAAGAAGGAGACACAGAATCTGAAGAAGGCTCTAGGCTCTGAGCTGTCAGCACAGAGCCTGATGCGGGGCTCGAACTCATAACCGGCGATATCACCATCTGAGCCAAAGTTGGATGCTTAACTGACTGAGCGACCCAGATGCCCCTGGGGTGACTTAATTATTTCGTAACTGGAAGTTTGTACCACTTATCTCCCCTCTGGTAACCACCAGTTTGTTCTCTATATTTAAGGGCTTTTTTGTTTGTTCCTTTTTTCTTTGTTTTGTTTTTTAAATTCCATATATTTTTGAAACCATATGGTATTTGACTTTCTCTGACTTATTTCGCTTAACATAATACCCTCTAGGTCCATCCATTTGTCGCAAGTGGCAAGATCTCATTCTTTTTTATGGCTGAATAATATTTCATTGTATATATGTACCACATCTTTTTTATCCATTTATTGGTTGCTGGACACTTTGGTTGCTTCCATAATTTGGCTATTGTAAATAATGCTGCAGTAAATACAGGCTGCACATATCTTTTTGAATTAGTGTCTTCCTTTTCTTTGGAAATATTCCAGTAGTGGAATTACTGGATTATATGGTATTTCTATTTTTAATTTTTACTTTATTTATTTATTTTGAGAGAGAGAAAAAGCAGGGAGGGGCAGAAAGAGAGGGAGAGAGAGAGAGAATTCCAAGCAGGCTTCCCCATCAGTAAGCCAGATGTGGGGCTCAAACCTATGAATTGTGAGGTTATGACCTGAGCCAAAATTAAGAGTCTGAAGCTTGACCATCCTAGCCACCCAGGTGCTCCCCTCTATTTCTGACTTTTTGAGGGCTCTCCATACTGTTTTTCACAATGGCTGTACCATTTACATTCCTAACAACAATGCAGAAAGGTTTCTTTTTCTCTACATTTTCACCAATACTTGTTATTCCTTTTATTTTTTGATTCTAGCCATTCTGACAGATGTAATGGGATCTTTCATTATGGTTTTGATTTGCATTTCCCTGATGATTAGGAATGTTGAGCATTTTTTTGTGTGTCTGTTGGCCATATGTTTATCTTCTTTGGAAAAGTGTCTGTTTGGGTCTTCTGCATATATTTCATTGGATTATTTGGGGTTTTTTAGTGTTGAGTTGTCTAAGTTCTATATATTTGGATATTAACCACTTACAGGATATGTCATTTGCAAATATCTTCTCCCATTCAGTAGGTTGCCTTTTCATTTTGTTAATGGTTGTCTTCACTGTGCAAAAGCTTTTTATTTTGGTATAGTCCCAGTAGTTTATTTTTGCTTTTGTTTTCCTTGCCTCAGGAGACCTATCTAGAAAAATGTTGCTTCAGCCAATGTTAAATTACTGTCTATGTTTTACTCTAGGAGTTTTGTGTTTTCAGGTCTCATATTTAGTTCTTTAATCCTTTTTGAGTTTGTGTATGATGTAAGAAAATAGTCCAGTTTCATTCTTTTGCATGTGGCTGTACCATTTTTCTACACCATTTGCTGAAGAGACTTTTTCCCATTGTATGTTCTTGCCTCCTTTGTCATAGATTAATTGACCATATAAGCATGGGTTTATTTCTGAGCTCTCTATTCTGGTCTTTTCATCTATTTGTCTATTTTTGTGCCAGTACCACACTGTTTTGATTACTGCAGTTCTATAGTATATCTTGAAATCTGAAATTGTGATACCTCCCACTTTGTTCTTCTTTCTCAGGATTACTTTGGCTATTTGGGGTCTTTTTAGTTCCAAACGAATTTTAGTATAATTTGTTCTAGTTCTGTGATAAAATGTCATTGATATTTTATAGGGATTGCATTGAATCTGTATATTGCTTTGAGTAATATGGACATTTCAACAACACTGGTTTTTCCAATTCCTGAGTATAGAATAGTGTTCATTTGTGGTAAGAGCTCTAATTTGATAGCAAAGGCTTATCTCAATATATTACTGGTTTCTGTATGATACTCTAGCTTTTCAGCAATAAAAACCATGTTTTCTAAATTTTTCTTTGTTTTCTTATGTGGTTAGTATACACAGTATATGCCAAAATACCTCAGAATGCAAAGTCTGCATTTTAGAGTATTTTAAAAGAATGTAACTTTATTTTTATCCTATCTTTGGTAAGCTGAGGTTCTCAGTCTACTTTCTTTCAAAAGTGGTAATATAAAATGGTGTTTAACCTGCTTTTACAGTTCATGTAGTATTCCTAATTGTGTTTACCCTTTGATTTTTTTGACACTCATTTCTAAACAAAATACAGTTTTAAGAAAATTAACCTTTTGAAATTTAAAATCTGAACCCAATGCAAATTATCTCAAATTCCAATTTAAAGAAGCTAAAGCTAGTGATTTGTTTTGTTTTATAATTAGACATTTTAATTTAATAGATGGTCATTTTAGAGACAGTCCTGGACACATCATATATAGTTCAGTTAAAGCATTAATACCTAATGGATTAAACTTGATCCTTAATTCAACATAATGTAGAAAAGGTACTATAACCTTAGGCAAAAAAGAAAACTGCCAGAGTTCACATAGGCATTTGAGTGCCATAGAGAGATATTGTGGATTATTCAAATTTAAGATCTTCAGATACATGTTAAAATATTCAAATTATTTTGCTGAGAATGCTATGGGAAATAATAAGAGTTTTATCATTACACATTCAGATCATAACTCTCTACCAGGAAGCTTAAAATACATTTGCATATAATTACATAAGTTTCCATATTTTACTTCTATTAATTTATACCTTTCCATTTATTTATTTATTTATTTATTTATTTATTTTTAGCAAGTTCCCTGGATTGTAGCTACACATAAAATTTTCTCTACGTTTATTATTGTTTTCCTCTTTGAGTAGATTGTCCAAATCTGCTAATATAGTAATAAATAAAGACAATAATTCTAGGTCAGCATCCTTCACAGTACAGTATGCACATATTGGAAAGTTGCTAAGAATAGATCTTAAAAGTTCTCATGACAAGAAGAGAAAATTCTGTAACTATATAAGGTGACAGGTGTTAACTAGACTTATTATAGTGATCATTTTGTAATATATGCAACTATGGAGTCATTATATTGTACATCTGAAACTAATATAATTATATATGCCAATTATACCTCAATGAAAAAAAAAGGCAAAAAGGAAATAAAGAATTTAAGTGATAGCAAAAATCACTAATAATCTTTCCTTGATATTTTTTAAAGAACTATGAAATTACAGAATTGAAATATTGGAGCATTAAAATCTATAAAATATTCTAGACATTATTTAAAAATAAAAATATATTCTAAAAATACAAAAACATAATTTTGTTTTTTCTTAGCTATGACTTCATTACAGAGCTAGAATTTAGATGTTTATGTACCACTTAACTATTAGTAAAGCCTTTGTCTGATAAGTTTCAATACGAATGTGTTTTATTTTTAGTATATATTTTTATGGAATGAATTTTGGAATTTTATTTTTTTGATTGTTTTTAAAGAAAATGCAATGCTGTGATGTTCTTATGGTGTTTGGTTTTAGAAGTTTTAATCTGTTAATTCTTATTTCTAGGTTATAGGTTGAGCCCTCAAACATTAACTGCTATTGTTAAACGGTACAGCAAGAATGGCAGAATCTTCTTTGATGATTATGTGGCTTGCTGTGTGAAGCTTCGAGCACTGACAGGTATTCATCATTTAAAAATGGGTATAGTATGCTCTGGTTTCTCTTCAAATCGCATAAATCTTTCGCCTTTTAAAAATGGGTATAGCGTTATGTAGCTATTTTTCTTTTTCTTTTTCGTTTTTGAAATTACTGATTTTTTTTAAGTTTATTTATTTTGAAAGAGACAGTAGGGGAGGGGCAGACAGAGGGTGACAGAGAATCCTAAGCTGGCTCCTCACTGTCAGCACAGACTGATGTGAGACTTGAACTCATGAAACCATGAGATCATGACCTGAGCAGAAACCAAGGGTCAGACAACTCGCTGAGCCACCCAGGTGCCCTGTAGCTATTTCTCTGAAAAATATCTCTTGTTTTCTTCGACAAGTTTGTAATATTATGTATTTTTCACCGTTATTCACTGTTAAATTTAATCAGTTTTAAGGCTTTAAAACTTTAGCAATATTGTGAAAAAAAGTTTTTAAAAACTTTAGCAATATGAATACTGAAAGATTGTTGTAGCTCAGTTTTGGAAAGTTTTCATGTCTCAGTTGCCTGGGATATGAAATCACTTGATTTAATTGAGTATGAAGAGAAAGAGGGAAGATGGCAGTGGAGTAGAAGGACCCTAAGCTCATCTTGTCCCATGAACACATCTAGATAGCTATCAAATTATCCTAAGTACCCCAGAAATCAACCTGAAGATTGACAGAACAAACTCCACAACTAAAGGGAGAGAAGAGGCCACATCAAAGAAGGTAGGATGAGTGGAGACACGGTTGAGGGGAGAAATGGATCATGGGTGGTGTAGGGAGGAGGAAGCTGTAGTCATGGAGAAGGGTGAGAGAGAGAGGAACAAATGGGAATGCATAAGGAGAATGTTTCCCCAAAGCATTGGCTTGGAAAATGAGAGAGGCTGAATTTCACGAGTTCTTGCCACTAGCAGGGCTTGAAGCTTAGACTTTTGAAGGTCAACAGACTTGACTAGGATAGAGTCCAGAGGGTACTGCACTGCTCCTGGAGAGAAGGCAGGCACACAACCTAGGGGCAGACAGCATGGAAACAGTGATTTGAAGAATGCTTGGGGTACACAGTGGGGAGAATATTCACTCTTCTTGCACATCCCTGAGAGGCAGCATTCACAGAGACACCTCTCCAGGAACAAAGGAGCCAGCTGGTGTCATTTCCCTCCCCCACCCTTCAGCATAAGCACATAGCTGCATGTGGGAAGTGGCATAGTACGTACACGGGCTGCCTGATTTCCTTATACCAAACCCCACACCCCTGTGCTCTAGCAGGACTCAGTTCTCAGTCAAGCATGCCTTAGTCTCAGAATGGCAGGCTCCTTCCCCAGAAGACCAGCACAAGTCCCTGCCTCCACCACATCTGACAGAAGAGTTCTATACGGCCTCAGTTCTGGTGCAGGTGGTGTCAGGTCTCATTAAACAAGCAGACTAGAGCACACCTAGTTAAAACTTGCCATGTTCTGGCCAGTGACCAAACACTGCCCACAGCAGGTAAGTAGAACCTCTACAGATGACTGGCCAGAAGGATAGAGCAGCCAAAACATAAGAGCAGAACTCACACAGCAAACATCAGAGATACTCCTTGAAGCACCAGGCCCTGGATACTACATGACCTCTTCTTCATAAAGCTATTACTCTCAGGAGCAGGAGAATTAACTGGCCTTTCTAACACAGAAGAAGACCGAGACTTAGACAAAATGCCAAGATGGAGGAATTTATCCCAAATGAAAAAACAAGATAAGGCCACAGCCAGAGATCTAAGCAAAACAAATGTAAGTAACATGCCTGATGGAAAATGTAAAGCAACAATCATAAGGTTACTCACTGGGGTTGAGAAAAGAATATAAGACATCAGGGTGACCCTTGTCACAGAGGAAAAAGAGTTAAAAAAAGAATCAGAGATGAAAAATGCAATAAATGAGATTGGAAATAGGCTTGATACAATGAACAGCAGGCTGGAAGAAGCAGAGGAATGAATTAGCTATATTGAAAACAAAATGGAAAATAATGAAGATGAACAAAAGAGACAAAGAAGAATTATGGAACGTGAGAATAGACTTAGGGAACACAGTGGCTTCATCAGATGTAATAACGTTCATATTATAGGAGTCCCAGAAGAAGAAGAGAGAGAAAAGAGGGCAGAAAATTTATTTGAACAAATAAGGGCTGAAAACTTCCCTAATCTGGGGAAGGAGACATCCAGATCTAGGAGGTACAGAGAACTCCCATCAAAATCAACCAAAGCAAACCAACACCAAGACATACTATAATTCAATTTGCAAAATACAGTGATAAAAAAATCTTAAAAGCAGCGAGGCAAAAGAAGTCGTTAACTTATAAGGGACAACCCATAAGGCTAGCTGGAGATTTCTCAACAGAAACTTGGCAAGCCAGAAAGAAGTGGCATGCTGTATTTAAAGTGCTGAGTGGGAGGGGCGCCTGGGTGGCTCAGCTAGTTAAGTGTCCAACTTCGCTCAGATCATGATCTCACAGTTCGTGAATTCAGGCTCTGGGCTGACAGCTTGGAGCCTGGAGCCTGCTTCGGATTCTGTGTCTCCCTCTCTCTCTGCCCCTCACCCACTCACACTCTGTCTCTCAAACATAAACATTAAAACTAAATTGAAAAAAAAAAATAAAGTGCTGAGTGGGAAAAATCTGCAGCCAAGAATACTTTATCCAGCAAGTTTGTCATTCCGAATAGTTGAGTTTTCTAGACAAGCAAAAACGAAAGGAATTAGTGACCACTAAACCAGCTCTGCAAGAATATTAAAGGAGACTCTGAGTACAACAGAGAGACCAAAAGTGATAAAGACAAGAAAGGATGAGAGAAAAATCTCCAGAAACACTGACAAAACAAGTAATAAAATGGCACTAAATACATTTCTCAAGGACTATTTTGAATGTACATGGACTTAACACTCCACAATCAAAAGACATAGGTTGTCCAAATGGATTAAAAAACAAGACTCATCTATACATTGCCTATGAGACTTGTTTTAGACCTAAAGACACCTGCAGATTGAAAGTGAGGGGATGGAGAAAAATTTATCAAGCAAATGGATGTCAAAAGAATGCCAGAGTTGCAATGCTTATATAAAACAAATAGAATTTAAAACAAAGACTGTAATAAGATATATAGAAGGGTACTTACATCATAATAAAGGGGACAATTCAACAAGACTATCTACCAATTTGCAAATATTTATGTACCCAACATGAGAACAGTTAAATATATAAAACAATTAATAACAAACATAAAGGAATTAATGATAATAATACAATGATAGTAGGGGACTTCAACATTCTGACTTACATCAATGGACAGCTAATCTAAACAGAAAATAAACAAGGAAACAATTTCTTTGAATGACACTCTGGACCAGATGACTTAACAGATATATTTGGAACATTCCATCCTAAATCAGTATAACACATTCTTTTCAAGTACATATGAAACATTCTCCAAAATAGATCACATGTTAGGTCACAAATCAGGCCTCAATTATACAAAAGGATTGAAATCATACCATGCATCTTTTCTGACTACAGCACTATGATACTAGAAGTCAACTACAAGAAAAACTACTTGGAGAGATCATAAATATACAGACATTAAACAATATCGTACTAAACAATGAATAGGTCATCCAGGAAATTAAAAAAAAATACGTGGACACAAATTAAAATGAAAACACAATGGCCCAGAATCTTTGGGATGAAGGAAAAGTAGTGCGGAGAGGGAAGTATATAGCAATACGTGTCTATCTCAAGAAGCGTAGAGCCAGAAAAATTAATCCTCAAATGTTTGTATAACCACAAAAGACCCCAAATAGCCAAAGCAGCCTTGAAAAAGAAAAGCAAAGCTGGAGGCATCACAATTCCAGACTTCAAATTAGATCACAAAACTATAGTAATTGAAACAGTATGGTGCTAGCACAAAATTAGACATATAGATCAATGGAACAGAATAGAAAACCCAAAAAATGACCCCACAATTATGTAGTCTGTTAGTCTTTGGCAAAGCAGGAAAGAATATCCAATGGGAAAAAGACAATCTCTCCAACAAATAGTGTTGGGAAAACTGGACAGCAACATGGACCACTTTCTTATACCATACACAAAAATAAATTCAAAATAGATTAAAGACCTAAACTGTGAGCCTTAAAACCATAACAATTCCAGAGGAGAACACAGGCAGTCACCTCTTTGAAATTGGCCATAGCAACTTTTTTCTAGATATGTCTCCTGAGGCAGGGGAAACAAAAGCAAAAATAAACTATTGAGACTTGATCAAAATAAAACACTCATGGGGTACTTGGTTGGTTTAGTCAGTAAAGCATTCAACTCTTGATTTCAGTTCATGTCATGATCTCATGGTTTCATGGGTTTGAGCCCTGCGTCGGACTCTGCACTGGTGGCATGGAGCCTGCTTGGGATTCTCCCTCTCTCTCTGCCCCTCCCTCACTCACATTCTCTATGTCTCTCTCAAAATAAATAAATAAGCTTAAAAAAAAATAAAAAAATAAAACACTTCTGCACAGCAAAGGAAACAATCAACAAAACTAAAAGGCAATCTATGGGACTGGAGAAGATATTTTCAAATGGCATGCCTGATAAAGGGTTAGTATCCAAAATATATAAAGAACATTATAAAATTCAACATCCAAAAAACAAGTAATCCAATTAAAAAATGGGCAGAAGACTTTTTTTGCAAAGAAGACATCCAGATGGCCAACAGACACATGAAAAGATGCTCAACATCACTGTTCACCAGGGAAATACAAATCACAACTACAATGAGTTCCCCACCCCTAATAGAATGGCTAAAATCAACACAAAAAACAACAGGTGTTGGTGAGGCTGTGGAGAAAGGGTAACCCTCTTGCACTGTTGGTAGGAATGCAAACTGGTGCAGCCACTCTGGAAAACAGTATGAAGGTTCCTCAAAAAGTTAAAAATGGAACTATCAAACAATCCAGTAATTGCACTACTAGGTATTTACCCAAAGAATACAAAAATCCTGATTCAATGGGATACATACACCCAGATGTTTATAACAGCATTATCTATAGTAGCCAAATTATGAAAAGCCCAAGTATCCATCTATTGATGAATGGATAAAGAAGATGTGGTACGTATACACAATGGAATATTACTCAGCCATCAAAAGGAATGAAATCTTGCCGCTTGTGACACGGATGGAGCTAGAGAGGTTCAAGCTAAGTGAAATAAATCCATTAGAGAAAGACGTATACCATATGATTGCACTCACATGTGGAATTTAAGAAATGTGCAAAGGGAAAAAAGGCAAACCAAGGAACAGAGTTTTAGCTATAGAGAGAACAAACTGATGGTCAACAGAGGGGAGGTGTTTGGTGGGATGGGTTAAATAGGTGATGGGGATTAAGGAGTGCACTTGTGATGAGCACCTGATAATGTGTGGAAGTGTTGAATTACAATATTGTACGCCTGAAACTAATACTCCACTGTATGTTAACTAGCTGGAATTTAAAGAACAACTTTAAAAAAAACCTTAAAAACATTTATTTTCATTTTTATTAATCATTTTGAGAGAGAGAGAGCACAGGAGCAGGGGAGGGACAGCGAGAGAGAGAGGGAGAGAGAATCCCAAGTAGGCTCTGCACTATCAGCACAGAGCCTGACACGGGGCTCAAACTCACAAACCTCAAGATCTTGACCTGAGCCAGAGTCAGATGCTTAACCGACTGAGCCACCCAGGCACCCCTAAAAAATCCTTTTTTTAAAAAATTGAGAATGAAATTAGTCATTTTTTAGAACCTAGGGACACTAAGCATTTACAACTATATATTTAAAATTGTGATAATTTTTTGTTTGTTTAAAGATTTGTTTAGGAGAAGAGACCACTTGCAACAAGGGGTTGTGAATTTTGTATATGATGATGTAAGTATTCTGGTATTTACACTGTTCCCTAGATGTGTTCATAATTGTTAAAAAAATTTAAGAGGTCTCTGGTACCAGTAATGGGAATAATATATTTTATAGACCATATTCCTTTTCTGAATTTATCAGCTAAATGCAAATAAAAGGTTAAATACTTGTATAAATATCAAGTTGACATTATATTATAAAGGTACTTCTAAATTTTATGACATGTTTTTGGCAGTTTACCTTTCAAATCATTTTTAAGGGCAAAGCTACCATTTTTATAAAGAGTAGTTTATTTTTTGATAATCTTCAAGAGGAAATTTTCATCTATGATGATAAATTATGAAGCTGTTCATTTCTCATTTCAAATGGTTGCAATTAACCTGATTCCAGTGTTTTTTTTTTTTTTAATTGAAACTAATTATATTTCACATGTACTTCAATGTTTCAGGGGTTTTGTTTTGTTCTTGTTATGAGGAAGTTAGGGAGTCAACACTTCCCTGCTAGTACATACTGGTTTAAATTACAAACCTTGGAAACTTTAAAAATTTCCCCTCTTGTGAAAATGTTTTCATGGAGTGTAATTAATCAAAAGCAAAAAGCCTTTTTTTGTTACCAGCTGATGATTTTGCTTATGTGTTAGTTTTTGCAGGGTACTATGGCAATTTGAATGTCTAGAATTTGAAAGCTGAAGAAATACTGTGAATTTTTTTTACTTGGAAGATATGAACTGGACTACTTTGAATTTAATGCTTTTTTGGCTTTTCCATGTTTCTACCTTGTTATAAGTCTGTCCTATTTCTGTGTGTTTTTACTTTAGTGCATAATTTAAAGCAATACAAGAAATGTTTTTGTATTTGGAATAGTAGTGCTTTTAGGAAAGCTGTTCACTTAACATATCTTAGTATCATAAAACATTGGTATATGATGAATTGATGTAAATACCTTTTAGCCTTAATTTTCAACATTGTAAATCCAGAAGAATGTATTTACAAGATAGATTATATAAGAAGCCAAATGTGAAAGCCTAGATAAAGCTAATGTATACTTACCTGAAGGTTACAAATTATACATTGAATTTTTTTTCCTCGTTGTTGGTTTTGAAGGTGAACTAGAAGAAGTCTGGATTTTGTGCCATATTTGTAGAAGGGTTTCTTTATTCCTTGATTGCATAATTTAAGAAGAGAAACTCACTGGTCTTTGCCTATGAAGAAGAAAATCGTAGTTCCTAAAATTTTGTATTACGTCACCTTAAGTAGACGGCAAATTAATATATAGAGAAATAAGGCTATAGGAAGCATTTTTTTCCTTTATTTTTTTCAGTGTATATTTTTCTTCAATATGCTTTATTATCTTCTGTGGAAAAAAAAGTTCTTAACAGAACATACATTTTCTCTCTGCATTTTTTTTTTCATTAGTGATGACCTAGAGGGCCTAAAATGGCATCTTCCTTTTAAATCTAGACTTTTTGGAAGTGACACATATTTTTAATGAGATGTCAACATTTCAATGTATTCTATTAAACTAAATTGTTTCATATATAATGCCAACTGTTTACAAAGTTAAAAAAATCAAGTAATCTACCAATTTGTTTAGATATTCAGAAACTGTAAGTTCACCTTTCTTGACAACATTAGCTGCAGGTTTTGGCATTGCTAAACTGGCAAGTCGTTGAATGCAGGTGTATAATGTGGGGGGTACTGACCACAGCAGGCACCACACCCTGTTTCAGAGTGGCATCGCTGTGGAGATTGCAAAGTGGTCATCACATCCTTAGCATTTCAGATCCCTGATATGAGCTGTTGTAGTTAATCCTGCCCCTTTCCTTGCAAACACTCTTAAGTCTTTCTTAATGAAGATTTGAAACACCATGTGTTTTTCTTACACCTTAACTGAATGTCTTCCAGCTTCAAATGCGAGTACAAATTGACGTAATTTTAGTATGACTGATGACCACATTAATTATTCTTTTTAGAAAATTCCGGGTTTCTTAAAGGATGGAGGATGAATGGTAGCATCTTGAAAAAAAAAAGTTTCATAAACTTACAGAATTTTAAATCCACTTTTACTTTCAACAGTCCTGGAAAGGAAGTATTGGGTAGTCATTCTGACGTTATATTTTTATATAATTAGTTGTCAGATTCATTTGGTCAGCAGTATAAATGTGTGAATAAATAATCCATATACTTTTGTCCTCTGGCTGCTAATTTTTTTTCCATGAACATATATTTGATAATGTGAGAGGATGTTAACTGAGGTATAAAATAAAATACAGTATTCTAATTAGAAGTGTTGTAGAAGAAACTAATGTAAACACACTCTTACATCGTTCATGTTGAATGAGGATGATAATATGACTCAGCAGCCTGGTATCTTAACATCCAGCTTATAGGTAATTGCATTGCTGTACCGTTCTGACGTCAGTTATAATTTTTCTTGCTTGTAGGCTAATGGTTGAGGCTAAAAACTTTAAAAATGATATATGATAGTATTCATTTAAGTTTCTGCCAAATGACACTTTGTATTAGAACTCTTCATATGATTCTCTAACTCGTCCTTTTCCAAAGGTGTTTCTGTGAATTTTGGTCATGGTCAGTCTGTGAAGCCGTTTCAGTGACCAAACATATTTGGGAAATTCTCACCCTTTTCAGGGAGCTTGATAAAGCCTAAGGTCCATAAAATCCTGTTTATTTCTGTTTGACATAGTTCCCAAAATTTTTGACCACAGAACTCCTTTCTCTAGCAGAACTAATTTTCCATGCCAATCCAACTTGTCAGACAGTTCTTTTGCACTGTCCATTAACTAGATAATCTTATAAAACGTTAGGCATAGAGGATATTTTAGATGGAGTTTTTATACTGAAATGCAACTCACTTTTTGATGCTTTAAAGATAATTGATGTAAACAGACATCCATTACTAAAGTAAAAATTAAATAGTCTTATGATGAACAAGGACTGGAATATGAATATAGTATGGTAGTTTGTACTGGTTAACTCACACCCAGTTTTCTTGTAAAGAGGAAAATACTGAATAATGTACACTCTTAACATCTAAGTGCTTTTATTTATACAGTAAACATGTTTCCATGTCATTTTGAGAATTTTTTAATAAACATTCAAATAGCTTGCTGTAAAGTTTTGTATCATACAAAATCTGTTAACATATATGAGATGCTTCAGTTCAAATAACAGTGCAGTAATTCACCTCCGCCTAAAAAACTGCCAAATGGTTCAATGTCAGATGTTGCACTTCTATTTTGAGTGGCAGTTTACACCTTTTCAATTATATCAAGGGGAAATAAATACTGTTGGAATCTTAATTTGGTCCACTTTAAAGTAATTTCAAGGACTGTGCTCATTTGATCTATGTAAGCATGCATTCAGAAACAAAAAGTAATTTAAAAGTGTCAAATAATATATTTATTTCCAGAAAAGGTATTCACCCTGGAAGAAAGTAGAATTTATTAATGAAGTTCAAAGTCTGTGCAGTTTAAAAAATGACAAACATCAATTTATAATTCTTTCTCTAAGGAAAATATACAAATCAAGTTCACTTGTACTCTTCCGGCATTACTAAACTGGACAAACTAAATGAATACAATTTGTCAGAAATGTGCTTTTCTTTTGTACTTTTGACAAATTCATAGATGATATGTTTTCTCGGATTTGTAGCAGTTTTCTGGGAAATTAATAGGAATAAATTTGTGAACATCTGGTAATTAAATCTAGTGAGTAAAAATCCAAGACTTCTTTCACGTTAGCATTTTTTCTTTTCTTTTAAACTTTAAAATGCAGCCATGGGTGTTTTATTACTTTGAAACTTGTATTAAAAAACCACATCTTTTTGATTTTGTAAGCACTTTGAAATAAATGTACAATTCTAAGCTATCATCTAAGAGTATGTCTAGACTTTATAATAAAATTAGATGACACAAAGAAAAAACAAATATTTAAAACTTCTGTTATAGTGATGAATGCAGAGAAGATTTTAAGTGAATACTGTTTAGGTAATTTGTAGTATAGAATAAGGTTACAACATCATATATGTCCATATATTAAGTTAAATATTTCCTGTAATTTAGAATACTGAGCACAAAACTACTTTCCAGCAAAACATTAGGACACTTATGAAAAATTTGTCTGGCTCACTATCAACTCATTATTTGGATGCTGGGAAATCTGTGCTTTTGTTTCTTGCCATTTCTTTTTCTACTTGTTTTAAAAAACTTATTTTACCGGCATCTAATAAAGAAAAGAGCCTTATATTGCTTAACATTCCTTTTACCCAGGTAGCTTGGCAATGTACAGCTTTGTGTATTATTTTGTGAGCATTCAGGAATAACTTCAGGTGTGCTTCTGTAAATCTGTAGAGTAAGTAGACTTTGGCAGCACTCCTACATTACTATGATGCACCAGACAGTTAGGGGGTGAGGAGGGTCCTTGCCTATGTGCTACTTACATTTCCAACCCTTCCACAACATCAGAGATGGTGGCGATTTGGAAAGCTTACGGGAAATGAGAATTTTGGCTATGTCATCATTTAATAGCTATATTCAGAGACAAATATGCCAGGAATTAGTACCTTCATCAGATAACACTGTTGGGGGGGGCGGATCCCAACATTTTCCCTTAAGCATGAAAATATAAATATGTGCTTTACAGATACATGCAGTCATTTGCATTTTAGCTGGCTATATTTAATCACATTTATATTGCTATGATAACTGAAATTTCAAAAGATAACCTGAACAGGTATGTATGTTCCAGAAACATACTAAACAAAGATCCATATTCTTTTGAAAATTATAGGCCATATCAGAAAATTTTCAGGTTAGCCGAACTTTTGGATGCATATTTAATTTCCCAAAGCTATCTAAATGCATCACCCTCAAATCTCTCTTATGGCAAGAGATTTTAAGTTTTTAAATAGCTTATTCATACTTTGATTCTTTTTCTAATCAGCCTCACTTAAAGATGAAACAACACGTTTGTTTCTGCTAATCTATATTTGATTTGGTTTTTCATTTATTAAATAGCGAAATGTTCTCTTGGCTTCTTAAACCTAAAAAAATGAATGGTGGAGAATCTAAACCACTAAACAGAGTAAATAGTCCTTAGCTTAGAAAATGCCACATTATGACCAAATGATTTTGTGCAAAAGGTTTCTCTGAAGATAGATGCTTTTTCTTAAATAATAGATAACTAATTCTAGGGGAGGAATTAGAATATATGAAACATAGGCAAATGAAAATAATGTTATCTGGATATTTTCATTCTTGACGAAAAAAATGAACCATCCACGCATTATACCAAATGTGTCCCATGTAATTTGAAGCCTGCTCAGTTATCAGAAATTTTCAATAATGGAACGGTAGACGTTTTAGTCAATTACCACTGTGTGCTTGACAGTCAATAGTAAGTGAAATGTTTTTACAGTTCTTCAATTTTAGACATAATGCTTTTACCACCCAGTCCAGTTTACTAGTGTCCCAGTGAACTCCGTAAAACTGTAGTGGCACTGTTGCAATTATGGGATTTCGTGAAGTACATCAGCACCACCATGCCTGTATCTAGCACTCTACCTAGTAAAATGTTGGAAATAGTTGGCTTCTCTAATAAAAGCTAGCTAATGAGATTTACTTTCTTTTTCCCCAAAATAATTTCTTTTACAAATTCTTGAATTTTCATGTATAAATAGATCAGAAAGTATATGCTTCGTTCTTAAATTATGTATATATACTATATTTTCAATACAACTTGTACACTTTTAGCTACCAAAAATCTGCAACCATTTTTACATGAAATTTACATTTTTCTTATTTACAGTTATTTGTAGGTTATTGCAAAACTAGTTGTGCAAGTAGATTACACTGCCAATACCACATACCAATCTTTGAAGAAAATATTTGCTAAAAAATAAATATATCCGCACAGAGTATTTCAAAAGCGTCATGATTTCATGCTACATTATGTGCATAAAGACTAGGAAAAAGTATGTGTTTTGGTAGATTGTTTCATTACATTTAAAGCATTCCAAGGTACTTACTACTTAACCAATGTGAGTGAACTTCTTTTTATCAGATGACTGACATTTTCAAATGATTACACACATTATTTTTTGAAATGTATTATTGAACTGGCAAACATTCTGGTATATATTTTTCTATCAAAATCATAGAATGCAAATTTCAGCTAGAAGGAGGTGTGTCTAATTAATCCCTGGAGATGAAAACTAGGGATTCCTCGGTGTTTTTATGTTTGGAAAAAGGGTGCCATATTCAATGTTATTGTAACATTGTATCTTCTGAAGAGACTGTGGAGGAGGTAAGTATAAGATGACCAGTCCTTAAATTTTACTCCAAAATAAATGAGGTTGATGAGATGGTGTGGAATTTTCTTACATATACTCAGAATACTTAATACAGTGTCAATACAAAAAGTATATGATTTAAGTGCTAACAGGTGTGATTATTTTTCATTTAAAAATGATGCATACAAGGGAAACACCAAAAGTGAAGATTAAACATACAGTGTTTTAAAACCATAGGTGTACCAAATTATTTTGTATCTCTCAAAATATAAATTAACGAAAGTCACAAATGTCATGACTTCATGACTACCGGTTAGGAATTCAGCTAAGTTTTGACATTAGCTTCTCAAGAAAAATCATGTTAAATTTGCCACTTCTCATAATAAATATTTTATTGGGAGCATTTCTCTAATACTTGCTACTCATTTAAAAGTTTGATTTTGATTGCTAAAACAATGAAATCGGTCAGTTGATCATATGGTTCTGTGTTCTTAACATTGCATTCCTACAGATGTTTCATCCTATTCATAGTGATAATGTATTTTAAAAAATGTCTTGTTAGTCATCTCTCTCAACCTCCACTTAATAGTTTATATAAATAGGCCTTGTGATAATTTCTTTTCATGCTGTCAATTATTAATAATTCATGTCTTCCGTGAATTTTCTGTATTGTATATTCTTAGAGCAAGTGTATTTGTACTACAGAACATGTAATGAATTATTCTAAGGTTGGGCACTGATCAGTCACAACAACTAATACCTTACAAAGCATTTTAAAACATCCTTTTAGTTTTTAAAATGGTAACATCACTTTGTTGTAAGTTAAGTGGAACCCAGAGACAGAAGCTTTGAATGAGAACACTTAAGAAGTGAGGGGGTGAGGGGTAAAGTACTGCATACCTAGAAAACCATCACAACTCAAATATATAATTCTATGGATGTTGGACACCGACAATTTTTGACAAATACGGGGATGCTATAGCAGAGGATAGCTTTCCTAACACTGGTGTTCTCCTACTCTGAGTAAATAGATCTTTGAGAGCCGTGTGAGAATCACTGTATAGATTTGTGTCAGAGTGGGAATGCTGTCAGTTTTGGGTAGGGGAAGGAGCCATGGAAGGTTTTCAGAAGACCTAGGTCATGCTACGGCACTGCCACCCTAATGACACTGTATTTGTGATGATGCACAAGTCACATGAAGAGCTTATAGTTACACGGTGCTTTATGGTTTACAAAGCACTTCCATATACGTACTTCAGAGGCTCCCCAACACTCCTCAAGATATTTAAGACATTGCCTTCATAATTTTGGCTACTGGGGCTCACCGAGGGTTTGTCCTAAAAGTGGAGAAGGTAGGATTTTAATTCAGGTTTATGACACCAAGTCTCTTGCCATTTCTACCATTGCACACTGGACTTAGGCAGGCAGTCTGTTTAGCGTATCTGTGCATGATGGTGTGGGCCTAGAAGCCTGCAAAGGACCACTACAACTATAAATTCTATTTTCTGAGAAAATAGAAAGTGTATTTTCTTTCAACACTATTTTGAAAATGCATTTCCAAATACCCATCTGGGAACTACGTCATGGATCTAAAGAGGGGCTTCCCCAGTGAGCCGGTCTTTACAGACCAATTTTTAGTAGTACTGAATTCAACAGATCACTGATTCAGAGTACACAGGTTTGTAACAATGACATTCATACTCTCACTATCATTATAAATAGTATTACTTTAAAGCTAAAAACCTAACAGTGCAAAATGCAATTAGAGAAAACAATAGGCTACTCTTGTGTCTTCTGAATCAAAACCTTCAGTCTTGTTAATGGATATTTAGCTGGAGGCATAGCACATTACAGAAAAGCTTTATTGTGGAAAAAATTATTTGTCTTCCTGATTGTTTTTAATATCGTGGTCCTGGATGATAATCAAAGAATCTAGCATTTAGGGGCACCTATGTGTGCCAGGCACTTTACTATATGTTATCTCACTTCTTCCTCAAGCTTCTTTGAGGCAGGTACCATTATCTCATTTTTACAAATTCAGGAAAAAGACTCAGGGAGGTTAATTAAATTGGTCAGGGTCACACAGCTCTTCATGAGAGAACTCCTGAGACCCACGTGGGTCTGACTGCAGAGCCCATGCTCTACGTTAGTGATTCTCAAAGTTCTTGTGTTTATGGAGATCATATAGAAGAGGGCTTGTTAAAAGATGATTGCTGGGTTCCACCTCTAGAGTTTCTGAGTCAGTAGGTCTGGGTGGGGCCCATGAATATGCATTTCTAGCATGATCCCTGGCTGTTTTAGTACTGCTAATTCTAGGCCTACATGGGAAGACATCATCATCTGTCTTCCAAGTGCCTCTGAACTTACATGATAGACACATTTTTCTATCGTGCAAAAATCAAGATCTGAAATTTTTTGTAATTTATAAAAATTTTGATTTGCAGTAGGAATCTCCTCAAATACATTGATTTACTTTTGGTTTCAATCATGGATAAGCAATTTAAAGACTACTATGTTCTAAATCAGTGTTGCGACTCATTTTTAATAACTAGATCTCTCACATTCCTTTTTTTAATCATGAAAAGCCTTCAAGGGAAAGATTTACCTGTTAGAATGATTGTTTTAGGTATGCCAACGAGGTGATAAACTTTTTCCTTTGATAATATATGAAGGGATTTTAAATGACATCCGGTTAAAGAAATGGTTCTTTTAGGCTTTTGGGAACCACTGTTAAAGATAAACCTCCAAAAGGACCTGTAAGCAGCTGTCATATACATATATCCAACCTCACACCAAATGCCACTAGGCCCTGATACGATACCCATATCTTCTGACTGGAAGAGTGGGAAAATTCATCTCTGATGACCAATCCATTACCATGGACATAAGAAAAGGAGGCTGTCCCAAATTTGCCCCTGCCTTCTCATGTCTGTTGAATGGGTGAATTTTAATTTAAAAATCCTGCAAGAACATTGCTTCAACATTTTTCATTCCTAGTTTCCTTATCAACTAATTAGAACATGGGACTCCTCTCTAAGGTAAAATGATATGTCCCGCTCTCTGCCCAGCAATAACAGCAGGAAAACAACTCACTCAGATAAACTTCAGATTTTAGATGGAATTTTATTTAGGCCTGGGAACCAGATCTCACTATTTTTAGGTGGAAAGCATCAGTTGTATTAAGTGCTTCGAATTACCTAGGAGGACAGCAGTGCTCCTACTGCCAGGACTGATGGGCAGTCAACCCTGCCTCTCAGGAGGATCGCCAATGGAGGGGTCAGACTGTTGGCCACAGCAAGCATGACAAGTGATTTCAGGCATTGGACCTTTGACTGGGATAAGGAGATGCATTTTGTAAATTAAGATAATTGCTTTGGTCATCTCTAAGTCATTTTAACCATTGAGCCTCTGACATTTCTGCCTAACTAATCACATGTTAGCTTTTCCAGGCTCTTGTTAAGCTAATATCCTAGAAGAGGGGAACTTCTTAATCCTGTCCAATTCTCTGAGACTTAGATTTTAATATCAAAGAATTATTTTATGTCAAGGCATTAAGAGGAAGAATGTTTGTCTTATGCAAAACTTTAAGCAAGCTGGAAACTTGTATACTATTCCCCATCTTTCCATTCCCTCAAGCTCAATTTTTATTTATTTATTTTTTTTCATGCTCAGTTTTTATAAAGAAGTATAGAGGCTTTATGTGGGATTTTATGCACGTCACAGCAAGTGTTGGAGCTGAAGCATCCACTAATCAAACAATCAGATCTAAATTCCTCACCTGCCAAATCCTCTACAAATGACAGTCTCTGGTGAATTCCTTCTGACTTTCCCTGGAGCTTAGGCTGGCAATCCTTATGAAATTTGTTGCAGCTGCAAAAATATGCCTAAATATAGATATAAAATCCTCAAATAGTCCTCTGAATCAACGTTAGCCATTTGTCTCCCCCAGCTAGGCACCCATAAATGTTTGTTGAATGAAGGAAAGAAAGCATTAGTCCTTAAATTTGTATCTGCCTAACACCAAATGGTTTGGGAAGCTAGTTAAACTTGTCCTGTTTTTTACTGAATTGACTAGTCATTTTGTCATACATACTTTATCGCTTATGTTTTCTTTTTTTTCGAACATTTAGCAGGGATAAGAATATGTTCACGCCTACAGATTGCCTCCCACACATGTGACCATTTAAAAATATATAGGGGGCAACTTAAGGTCACTTTCATCATTTTAAATAGTGCAATAGCTTTGTAAATTTAAAGGAATTGCTTATATTTGAAACCAATAGTGTCAAAGGTAAAAGTAAGTCAATAGATTATATTTCTATCCTGGAGGGATGGAAACTAATCCATTTAATAATGTGCACCGATATAATATTTCTTTAAAAATATATGTGGGTGTAAGAATTATTAAAGAAGGAAGAAACTTGCAAAAAATTTCAAGATTTCGTTCAGAAGGAAAGGATATAATAGATCAGCCCAAAATAAAATTACAATTGTACTCAAAGGAATTGAAAAATAAAACTTAAGTAAAATTTGACAACTCAGAATCTTAAATTAACTTGCAGTTTTTTCTGTATCCTGATTTTATGAGAAGCATATCGTACCCCCTCCGAAAAAGTCTAACAGCTAAAGATATTAAAATATATTCCATTGTATGTTCTGATATTCTGGGGTCCAAATATATTCAGCCCAATTCATACAGAATGCATTTTCATTTAATCTTTGATTAACAAATGTGTTTGAGTAACTGAACAAAACAGAAATTTTACTGCTGGTGTCTTCATTTCCTTTACAGGCAGGTACAAGCATATTGTTTTTCCACAGCTGGGATTAAATCGAAAACCGTGGAACAACATATGCTCAAATGGGAGCTAGTTTTGCCATGCAAATCCACTGGGTTGCACATTTTTAAAAAAGAACCATGTGTGTCCACTCTTTTGCTCCAATTCAGGATTGCCCTAATATATGAATCAGAGGAAAGCTGTAGATATCACTTTGTGTCAGTCACACCTTGGCAGTTCTTGAGAAGACTCCCCCTCCTCAAAAAAAAAAAAATAATAATAATAATAAAAAGAGAGAGAAACTTGTTTCTACTTGTTTCTAAATATGCAAGGAAATGTGCCAGTGAGAAACATGTTAGGTAGTTTGTAAATGCAGTTAAAGACAGAATTTTAAGTCGAAAGTCCTTTTTGTCCTCATTAAAGCTGGCCTATATTCATGTATTTGGAGATGGACACCCAACGTGGTCGAAGATTCAGAACTCTAAAACTATTTTTTTTTTCAGTGTGGTGAAATGGATGTAATTAACTATAAACCTCTCAGAACAGAAGGGTATCTGTTCTGAGTGACTTAAGTTCCCTTTCTACCCCTGGAACTTCCGTGAGTTTAGGATCTTCCATGATTTGCTTCCATGAACAATGTCACCCCTTGGTTTCTTGCTTGGAAGGCATTTTCATAACAAAGTACAGATTTAGTAAAAGTAGTAAGTAGGAGTCTCCATGCAAGAGAAATTGGAGTTTCCTAACATGCACATGATTTAAAAATAAATAAATAAATAAAAATAAAATAAGATGCCTGGAGATGCTGGCAGTTTTAACATTTGGAACAAAAGAGTTCATATGTATATTTACATCCTAATTGCTCAATTTTACCTTACAAGCTTCAATTTAGGAAAATATACAGTACTTTTGCATATAATGGTACCTTGTGAGCCCCTGAGTCAAGTAGAGAGGATTTAAATACAAAAAAAGGAAAACAGCCATTAAAAGCACTTACATTGTATGTGGAGTAAATAGTACAAAATGATTATTTCCCCGGAAGACCAGGATCAGAAACATGCCTATGAAGACCCAAGATTCCTACAGTGCTTAGGGATGAATCTGTCAAAGAAGGATGCCTAATTGGATGAAGGTAAGTTTTTCTTTGCCGCGGGTGAAGCTCTAAAGAGAGATCACTGTCTTGTTTTAAAAGTGAAGTCAAGTTGTCTTCCGAAGCTGTGTTCAGATGCACCCCACTTGAGAGGGAGTCTTTGGATTTAAGTTTAGATTTTTCAAGGTCTAGAAATTCAGGACACTGAGAGAAAGACAAGAAAACACGTTTTTACAGTTCATTTGGACAGATTTCTAAAATTACACTCACGAAATCAAAATACGTTTTATTTCCCCATTAATCTATATTTGATTAGTGGTATTAACCAAACTTTCCCTCCCAAGGCCGGATCAAGGCTTTGGAGGTTGGGCATCAGTTTATCCTAAACAACCATTCTAAGAACTTTAATTTTGCACTGAAGCCAGATCAGATTCATACAGATACATACATACATACATACATACATACACACAATTTAACATTGAGTTTGAGTTTCCAGATGAGTTTTAATTCAAAATTCAAGACAAAACTAAGATCAGAAATGTGTGTCATTTGGTGACTAGACAGTGTAAGGAGGAGAGGTAAAAAAAACAAAGGAAAATCACCCATCCTTGGTCAGAAAATATTACCTAAATCCACTGAAAACAAAGAACAAAGTACACAGTTTTGCAAGATCGGAGACATTCAAAACTAGCTAGGGATAAAAAAAATTATACTTTCATATCTCAGAAAGATTTCATTATTTTCTTTCTTCACATTTCTCCCTGTTATTAATGTAGCTTAATTTCCCATAATATTTTGCACTAAATTTCCAAACTTCTAAAAAAAATCTTACAAGACTGTGCTGGGTCCACCTTCCTTAGAGTCAGTTTGGCTATTCGGCTTAAGTAATTAAGAATAATTTCCCATGCAGACCTTCATATTAACATAAGTCAAAAGGTCTTAGAAGTCTTTAGGGGCATCTGGGTGGCTCAGTCCGTTAAGCATCCAACTCTTGATTTCAACTCCGGTCATGATCTCATAGTTGGTGAGATCGCACCCTGAATGGGGCTCTGTGCCTACAGTGGGGGGCCTGCTTGGGATTCTCTCTCTCTCTCTGCCCTTCCCTCTCTCTCCCAAAATAAATAAACATTTTTTTAAATTTATTAAAATATTTTTATTAAAAAGACCTTAGAAGTCTTCAGAGGCGAGATAAAGGACACTTTAACATTACTCCTTTTACTATCATGGGGATGTGAAAAGCTTAGAGATCTCAGGTGATGGGTGGGGCACAAATGAGATTACTAGTCTGATCTCACTGGAACCTCAGATCCTCTGTGGACAACTGCTCTTTCTCCTCCCCTTACTTCCTTCTGGAGACGGTGCCCAAGAGCACCTCTTGTCACCATAGTAAATTACAGACCATTCTTTGAAGTGCTTTTTGGACCCAAGGCTACAGCTTTCAAAGCTCTACCATATATAAACTCAAGCAGATTGATTCTTGAAAATAACTTTTTCTTAGGGGGGAAAAAAATTACTAGGGGTTTAAAATCATTCTTTGAGGTCCACTGTTCTCAAACTTGAAATAAACATAACCAAGGGATACGGGCATTTTGTTTCAAAGGGACACATGCACCCCAACATTTATAACAGCACTATCAACAATAGCCAAAGTATGGAAAGAGCCCAAAAGTCCATTGATGGATGAATGGATAAAGAAGATGTGGTATGTATATATATATATATATATATATATATATATATATATATAGGAGTATTACTCAGCAATCAAAAAGAATGAAATCTTGCCATTTGCAACTACGTGGATGGAACTAGAGGGTATTATGCTAAGCAAAATTAGTCAGAGAAAGACATATATGACTTCACTCATGAGGACTTTAAGATACAAAACATGAACATAAGGGAAGGGAAGCAAAAATAATATAAAAACAGGGAAGGGGACAAAACATAAGAGACTCTTAAATATGGAGAACAGAGGGTTACTGGAGGGGTTGGGGAGGGGAGATGGGCTAAATGGGTAAGGGGCATTAAGGAATCTAATGAAGTCATTGTGCACTATATGCTAACTAACTGGATGAAAATTTTTAAAAAAATTTTAAAAAATGAACAGAAGAATTATTGGGGGGCTGGTTTAAATTCAAATTCTAGGGGCTATTCCCAGAAATTTAATGGAGCAAAAACAGATGGGGATGAGACCTTTATTTTCCCATAGCACCCTAGATGATTCTAACTCATGTGGTCCCCAGAAACACCCAGAGAGAGACTCTCGTTTATACAGCATCTACACTTACTTGTGAGGAAGGACTGAAACTTCGATCAGTCTTGATGGATGCTGCTGGATGGCTGGATCTCATCAGGCGAATAATGGGTCTCTGATACTCCGCTCCGGCAGTTACCATACTGTAGGCGGGGGGAACCACAGTGGTTTGTTTCTGCAGCAACTGTAAGATGGTCTGGATGTCAGCAGTCATTTGGGATTCAAGTCTGCAGGACAGACACAAATGGGGGAAGACAGTCCTAAAATAGTCCAGGATTGCAAAGCATTTGAGAAAATTCAGTACCACCAACAAACAGAATTATGGCCCTGCTTTAAACAAGAAGGACAGGAGAGGGAGCACACAGATTCTCTCCTGGCTGATGCTCACTTTCTGTGTTCCACTAGTGGTTCTGATAAACACCATTGCTTTCCTGCTTTCCTGCTTCTTTAATAAGATCTTAATGGAAAAGCAGCTGAATTGAAATAGACTACATTTTTACCAACCTTTATTGATTTCAAATGTAAAACATACTGAGAATCCATTGTTAATGATAATTTTCTTTGCTTTTTAATCAGGCTTTGCCAGTTTCTTCAGAACATTTTGTTTACTCTTTAAATATGGACTTGGTAGCACATTTCTTTCATAGCTGCAACAATTGTGTAATTTCTTATGTATTTCAAGTTTACCTTTATTTTACCTTGTTTCTGTCCTATTCACAGTATTGCATGTTATTCATTGTATTCTTTTTTTTAAAAACAAATTTAAATTTACCTATTTTGAGCGGGGGAAGGAGGCGCAGAGAGAGAGGGAGACACAGAATCCAAAGCAGCCTCCAGGCTTCAAGCTGCCGATGCAGGGCTTGAACTCGTGAACTGTGGGATCATGACCTGAGCTGAAGTCGGACGCCTAACCGACTGAGCCACCCAGGCGCCCCCCATTGTGTTCTTTATTGTTAAATGCTGTTAGATGCTAAATTTCTAACCAATTTACAATTCCAGGCCTTTGGCATTTAAGAAACAAACCAAATATACAAGTTCACTTGCTTCTATGACCCATCTGGCTTGCAAGATGCCAGTCTGATGTTTTTTTCCCCAAAGCTCAGAAGGATCCAACTGGCCTGTTAAATTCATTCTCATTTTAAATTAAAATTCGAAGGAAAATAGCAAAATACAATAGGACTAATTTTCTTTTTTTGCATGTGTTAACAGCACTTTAAAAAAGGAAAGTTTGTGGGCATAAGAACAGAAAATTTGGACTGTATGCATCTTTAGAAAACTTTAAATCTTACTTGTGCTATTTTGTCTCTGAATGAAAGATGCAAAGGGAAGGTAAATTTTACCAAAATTTTAAAATCATAGAACTAATTTTGTCCAATTATATACATGCTGCATTTGTTTGTGACATTTGAAGTGGAGAGAACTTAGTCTTTGACTTAAGAAAAGGTTATTTTGTTTTTCTTTTTAGTTCTTAATCCTGCCACTACAGATCTTCCTCCTGAGAATCATAATAACATCATTCGTACAGGTTTTCTATACTTGGTATACTTAACCATATAGCTTCCTGTCTTCTAAACCAAAAGCTATAAATTATACATGATTGTGCCTCACAAATGTCAAAACCATACACTGAAATGAGACAAAAAAAGGAGTTATCGACCAGTTTATTTATCTACTTGTTACCTGTAGGTCTGATCTATTTCTTTATGGTGCCAACTAACTGGAGAAAGCTTATTATTTTGTTGTCATACGTCAATTTTTCCTTTCATTTCTCAAGCTCCAGTTCAAATTTTATCTGCACCCGAAACTCTTTCCATCTTGGACTCATTCAGAATTCATTTCTCCCTCCTTTGCACCCCCAAAGAAAAGTCTGCAAACAGACTAATGTTTAGTGAGTGGCTTACAAAGTATTTATTACATTGAATATAAATGGACTTGGGGGTGGGGGATGGAATAAAAATTTCAACACATGGGATTCAAAATGCAACAGAGAATAAGAAATCATGATACTGTTTTTGAGTCCTTTATCAAACAGCAGTGGTCTCTGAGAAACGGGATCTTAATATCATGGATTCTATTTGAATAGTCTCCATGAGGAAGAAATCTGTTGGAAGGTGGGTCTTCAGTAATGGCAATGTACTACCGTAAGGGGGATTCATGCATGCAAGAGCTCCCTGTGCAGGTGAAGTAGCAGGTGCAGGGTGAGAACTGAGACTGTGTGGACCACTTCTGTCAACCTGACTTTGTTGTTTGTTCCGGGAAAACCTTGCCTGAAAAAAATAAGACTAAATATAAACTTCACTTCACTTCTTCAGGAAATTTCTATAGACCAACTCATTGGAGACAACAGTCTGCTCATCTGAACAAATAATTTGTTTATCAAACAGATTTTATTTATTCAGATTTGCTTGAAGATCTTCACCTCACTGTGTCCCTCAACCTGGATTATAACAGCATGAACTTTGCCCAATTCCAATTAGTTCCCAGCCTTGAAGGGCCCAGATTTCAAAGTCCTAGGAATGTCCTACTTCTTACTTCCCCTCCTGAGACACCACTTAGGCTCTTTCAAGATAGCATTCTCTCTTCCTGCAGTAATTTTGAATACTTAGTTTTTGTTTATTAACTGGTTATCTGATATTTTGGGTAGTTCAGTGCAATGGCTTGAATGTTTATATACTCAAAATTCATATGTTAAAATCTTAACCACCAATGCAATGGTGTTAGGAGGTAGGGTATTTAGGATGTGATTAGGTCATGAGGGTGGAGCTCTCATGAGTGGGATTAGTGTCCTTATAAAAGAGACCCCAGAGAGCTTCCTTCCTTCTACCTTTTACCATACGAGTACACCCCAAGAAGATAGCCACCTATGAATCAGGAAACCAGCCTCACCAGACACTGAATCTGCTGGTACCTTGATCTTGCACTTCCCAGCCTCCTGTGTTGTCAGAAATGAGTCTCTGTTGTTTACAGACCACCCAGTCTATAACCCGGTTTTAAAACTTTTTTTTTTTTTTTTTGCTCAATGAAAGGTACCGAAATATGCCACTTTGGCATATTGATTATTTGAGTTGTAGGCACATGAAAAACAGAAAATGCGGAGAGAGGCTTTCTCTGAACTTCCCTTATCTTCCTAAAAGCAGATCCAAAAGGAACTCAACTGTGATAAATTCACTCCTCTCGTATTTCATCAGCAAGAGAAGATTGGCTCTTGTCACAAGAGAAAAGACTGGAAGCCGACACCACACTGAGACAAACTTTTTCACAAACTATCATATCTTCTACCTCTTCTTCTGACTATCCATTTACCTTTCCTAAAAATCATTTACTCTCCTCTAAGAGGCCTACGTCCCCCTACACTTTCCCTTAACAAGGTGGTGTCTAATCCCGGATTCTAAGCGACCTTGGGGATTTACTCATTTTCCTCTGTATATCTCCCATGTATACATGAGGGCAATGTGTTAAATAAACTTATTTGTTTTTTCTTGTTAATCTGTCTTTAATTACAGGGGTCTTAGCCAAGAACTCAGAAGGGTAGAAGGAAAAATATTTTTTCTCTCCTACATCAACATAACTATTCAGCTGCATAAAGTAAATGCATTCATGCACTTATTTAAAGATCCACAATATACCAGGCACTTTGTTGGGCAGGAAGGTGAAAAGGAGAACATGATGATGATATACGTAGAATCTAGTCTAAGGTGCTGAGAGAAGCTGACCACGTAGGAAGGAAAAAGAAGGAAGTACATAAATAAGTATAACACTAGGTGAAGCACAAGCTCAATGCCATACTAACGGCACACACGCAAATTGCTCTGGATGATCTGTAAGACATGAAATCATTATTCAAAGCTTTTACATGCTCCAGAGCTCCCTACCTGTAGCGTGGTCAAAGCTGGGCGCTTGTTAGAATGGAGTTCTAGATCTACGGGACTTAGAATCTGCATTTTAATAAGATCCCCAAGCGATTCCCATTCACTGTAAAGTTTGAGAAGCCCCGTTTTAGGATCAAGTGCTATTGCCCTAAGTATGTATGTCTGTAGACATAATATATAAATATGTAAGAACCCTCCTTTTGGAAACCTTTAACCCTACATATAGTTTAATGGTCATTAAAGCAAGAAAGTGGTAGCAGCAAAGCTGATTCAAGATAGACCCATTTATATCTGTTCTTATTGCACAGTTTGCTTAATATGAATATTTGAAGGAGACAAACGGGGTTGTGATTCACAGTTCTACATTCGAACAGAATGCTGAAGCTAAACAGGGCAGACCCAATTCCAGAAAATGTCCCAGGATTCCCGCTCAAAGTCAAAGTTTGAGCTGAGTTACCCTCTTCAAACTTGTTCTTTATACTTTTGCTTTCGTGAGTAAAGTGGAGGAAAGATGTTGGAGACGCCAGTGCGGTAAAAATGTAATATTTTGGATTTCAAATCCAAAAGAGGCTAAGCTGAGTTAGGCCATAAAATGTTTGTTGAAAATATTGGAGAGAAATAGAAGTAAGTCAAAGTGAGAAGTAGGTCAAAGGACATATAGATGCTGGGACTATGTCAAAAGAGATGCCAAGATAGATTTTTTTAAAAATATGTTTATTTTGAGATGAAGAGACAGAGAGTGCACACACGCGCATGCACGAGTCGGGGAGGGGTAGAGAGGAGAGGGGGAGAGAGAATCCCAAGCAGATCCTTAACGCTGTTAAGGCAGAGCCTGATGTGGGGTTTGATCTCATGAACCGTGAGATCATGATCTGAGCCGAAATCAATAGTTGGACACTCAACCTATTGAGCCACCTAGGTGCCCTAGGAGAAATTTAATTGTACTTTAGAGATGAAAAGTTTCATATAAAAATCATAATAAGTAATGTAATAAGATAACAATAAAAATTATTATTACTAATGGGCTATTGCAAATCAAATGCTCCTTGATGGGTGTGCCCTTAAGAGTTTACACTTTTGGCTCCGGGACATATTGAAGACATATGTTTTCAGTAATCTCCGACTTATCTCAGCAGCAATGATTGGTACCCCTGAAAAGGCAACTAAAGGGATCCTAACACCTTAACTTTAATCCTGAAGAAAGGACTAAAGGAAGTAAATATAAACTAGGAGAATACACTCAGGAGGAACACCAATAATAGAGTTCATTGTTCATCAGATTTTACCTAGCTGCTGGTACAACCCCTCCCTGTGTGAGCATGTATAGTTTCCACGTATCATATCTTAGTCCTTAAATACCATTGCAGGTATGTATGAGTCAAAGACAGAAACTGAGGCTAGAGAACCATAAACCCTATACATAGTTAAGTAGCAGAGCTATGACCTTAATCTAGGCTAACCACAAGTATTTTGTAAAGAAATCACTGCTGTTCCTGTCAATTCACTTATTCATTCACTCATTTTTATTTATTTATTTATTTATTTATTTAATTCACTCATTTTTATATCCCCTCAACAAGTTGAACACATTTTATGTCCTGGCAGTAAAGAAATGGACAATTATTTTCCCTAAGTCACAGGAATCAAAAAATTCAAGTCCAGAGATCACACATATCAATTTTTATGTGTGTACAGTATATATTTTTGTGTATGTTGTGGCTAAAGGATCAATGTGACTTGGTAAACAAGGCAAGGAGAGTAAAAAAGCAAATGTATTAATTAAGCCACTAAATATGCTTCTCTGACCAATAATAAGTATTACCATGGCAAGTTCTTATACTTGAATTAGGGATTGCTGACCCTAAGTAAATGACACGATACTTTAATCTTCTCAGGTATGTTTCAATTTTATAAGACTTGCATTTGGCACTTGAAAATGGTGTATGGACCTTAGCACCAGGAGGTTTTAAATTCAACTAAAATCCATGAAAAGACAGACTACAAAATAAATCTTTAGCTCCTGCAATATTTTCGTACTTTTGTTTGAAATGAACAAATTTATTTGAATTTACAAACCTGTAGATTTTCTATTTGTCTGTTTTAATTCCTAATTTATTTTTTTGTGGCAATGTATATGTGTGTGTACACGCATTTTAATGTGCTTACTGTATTGTTTGTCTGTATTCATTTCTGGCATAAACATTTAAAAAAAACCATGAAAGATAGATATAATGGATAAAGCACATAGGAAACATTAAGCAAGTAGTTAGTAAACCAGGAGCTTATGTGGTGTAGGCAAAACTCATAGGACGTGTTAGTTAAGTATAGATAACGAGTAAGTATCTTGCTAAACGTGGAGAGAATCCATAAGGTGTATTAAATACAGACAGCATGCTAGGTAACCTGTAAGACCTTCCAAAGATAGAACAGAAATAGGATGTAACAAACGAGAGTGTGGCTTACAGAGACAGAGATAGAAACAACAAATTATTCTCAAGTCAACTCAGGACAGACAACTGTCACCCCCAAATTTGGCCATCCAGTGGTGACACACAGCATAGGCTCACTCCAGCTCCACATGGGCTTTACCTACAAAGAGCAAATAAAATACATAGTTGTTGAGCAGACTAACTGGAGAGCCACGGCTATGGCTGGCATATCCAGCCTTACATCTCCGTGATAGAGCAAGTGTGTGTCACTGGAACAGATTTTTTTGTCTGTGGATGCTTTGTGCAAACTGCCACTGTCATCCTAGACACCACACATCGGGGCAGGATGATGCAGCATATATGAACATGTCATAAATCAGGATTCGGGTAGTGTGTTCCTTTTACCACGCTTGCACTTATTAGAAATGTGTTAAGTATCTCATCTAGCTTTCCTCAACTCTCATTGTATGTTTTTTTTTCAATTTTTAAAAATTTTTTTATTTTTTTATTTTTTTATTTTTGGGAGAGAGACCCAGTGAGAGCGGGGGAGGGGCAGAGAGAGAGAGGGAGACGCAGAATCTGAAGCAGGCTCCAGGCTCTGAGCCGTCAGCTCAGAGCCCCACGTGGGGCTTGAACTCACAGGCTGCGAGATCATGACCTGAGCCAAAGTCGGACGCCCAACCGACTGAGCCACCCAGACGCCCCTCTCATTGTATGTTCTACATTGATTTAGTAAATTGTGTGATTTGAGGATTTTAGTTTAATCCATGAAGCTTTTCGTCTATGAACACTGCCTTGCCTGGTGGTGTATTCAGAGGCTACGTTTGAATCAAGGTCAATTCCCACGTGAAGCACAACTAAAGCAGTGATATCATACTCAATCACATGTTTTTTTTTTCCTGACTTAGTGACCAGTTTGATTTTACGAAATCTACACAGATTGCGTTAAGGAATTCCATTCTCCTTAAAACCAAAATTCATGCCTCATCTTAAAAGGGTATAGATCAAAGACGGAGGGAAAATGGAAAAGATCTGGGCTTCAACGTTGTGATATTTTTGATTCAAATACATTTTTCACATATTGACTGAATATCTAAATGTTTAAATAATTTTGTCTATACTTAAAAAAAATGCCATCACACATAACTAAGTTACCAGAAACAACCAAAAGTGTAAAAGCAGGATTAAAAGAGGGTGTTAGTAAACAAGCCAAATATGAATTATTTTGAGGAACAAAAAGGATTTTTCTTCAGCAGCTGGTGTGGGTGATATACTAATTTTATGACAAGTAAAGAAAAAATAGGATTTATGTTGCCAGAAGCATGACGTGTTCTAAATAAATGCTCCTTGCAACACAGATTAATAATTCTGTCAACTTGCAGCCTTATTTTAAATAAGTGAGCATATATGAAAACTACGAGATTATGGTAGTAGGAATTTGCTATTTACAAGGAGAAAAGCTAGACCCCACCAAGGGTTTGAGTGATGCTCTCTCTTTGCCTTGCCGTTACTTGTACCTGTTAAGTTGTTCTTGAAGCAAATCTAATCTTTGCTCCACTTCCCCATAAGTGAGGTCACTTTCGGTTTCAGAGATCCCCCAGGCAGCTCGCTGAAGTGCTGAGGGGCTAGACTCATCAGCCTGAGTCTGCGCGTTTTCTTGCTCCCAGCTTCTGGTGTCAGCGATATCTGTGGGAAATAGCAAGATGGATGTCAACTTCTTTGGGTGCCTCTTTGCCTCAATAATACAGAGACTTCTACAAGATAAGCAGGAAAGGACCTCAGAGTAGAAGCCGAAAGACCCAGGAGAGTGATTCAAGGACCTGTCCAGGGGCCACAACCAATTGGTAGCTGAGTCCTACCCTCACCCTGCCTGCCACCTCCTCTGTCCATTTCCATATGAATGAACATACAGGAGGGCAAGAGTTTTGAACTGTGATTTTGTCTCTGGTAGACAAATTAGATTACTTGGGAAGAAACAGCATATTTTGCTTGTTTTACTGCACCTTGCTTTGTTGCACCTCATAGATCCCGGTTTTTACAAATCAAAGGGTTGCGGCAACCCTGTGATGAGCAAAAGTCTATGGGCTTCATTTGTTTTTCCAACAGCATTTGCTCACTTCGTGTCTCTGTGCCACATTTGGGTCATTTTTGCAATATTTCAAACTTTTTCATTATTATTATATTTATTACGGTGAACTATAACTAGTGATTACAGCTTGCTGAAAGCTCAGATAAACTTCAGCATATTTTTAGCAATATAGCATTTTTTTTTTTTAAGTACGCTTCACACCCAGGGCAGAGCCCCATATGGGGCTTGAATTCACGACCCTGAGATCAAGACCCGAGCTGAGATCAAGAGTTGGATGCTTAACCGACACACCTCAACAATACAGTATTTTGTAATTGAGGGATTGTACATTGTTTTTTAAACAAAATGCTATTGCACATTAAAGAGTGATATTCACTTTTTTTGCAGTTGTCTGCAACTGAACCTGCAATCTTTCTGAGGTATGCCTGTACTGCTTTGCCTTGCATTTAAGATTTTAGGGCCGTTCTCCCAGGATAATCAGCATGCTGTGTGATTCAGAATGGGCCCAAGGAGAAAGCCACAGAAAAGTGCCGAGCTTCAGGGGATTCCCTTGGGGCAACTCAACTCAAAGTGGAGCCGTTAAAGATGGCAAGGGCGTTAAATGTCCTGTAGGCCCACTACATGTTTTTATCTTTCCTTGTAGCTCCTTCTGCACTGCCCTTTACTATAGTCACGTTAATTTCCAATATGCTTTCTTGTGGCGCTTTCATTTAGAATATTTTTATGTTTCCATATTTGAAACATACCGCTTATCTGTTCAAGTCCACTTTTCAAGCGCTCTCAGTGTCTGTTATGTCCCAGACACTCTGATAAATGTGGAGGAATTTAAGGCAAAGAACACAGACCCTACACCTGAAGAATTTGGTAGCAAGGTTCTGATAGTTTTCATACAGAGATTCATCTGTTGATTAATCTTTTAATTTACAGCTTCTCTTACAGCTTCTTTCTTACAGCTTCTCTGTGCTTGCAAGTTATCACTATCTGAGGACGGATGTAATATCTTACTTTTCCTCTCATTTATATCATATACTTTGATGACTTTTGCTCTGCTTTCTTACCCTCTACATTCCACAAGAGAGCATATAAAATGATTAAAGGGTTGGAAAATAAAGCCCATGAAAAATTACTCGTGGAGCTGGGAGTTTATTTCAGGGATAAAGAAGAAGTGACATCTTCTCACTGGGAGGGTTGGTAGGAGGAAAAGAGTATCTAAAACTGGTCTTCATTTTCACATGGAAATAGATTTGAATTATAGAAAGTGATTTTGGTTTGATAGAAAACCTTTGTTTTTCTTTTCTTTCTTTCTTTTTTTTTTTTTTTTTTTTGGACACTAGCTATGATTAAATGCAGACAAAAGTTATATAAACTTAAGGAATTTATATCCTCAGCTATTTAAAAAAGTGGGTAGAAAGTAACTGATTTGGGAAGATTAGGTATGATTCTAGAAATAAGGAACAGGATTTGCAGGGCTTCTTGTAGTTGCTTTCCTGCAGTTTCTCCAAAAGTACAGTCAGATAGCTCAGAAGCATCCCCTCTCTTTAAGGAGCAGAAAGATCTCTGTATTCTTTCTTCATGCTTTTTTTCTATCATTATCTCTTTATCATTGAATACACAGAAATTTCTCTAATGAGAGGCCTACAATTGCTGTCTCATTTGGGTGAAACTGTACCAAAGGAAGCAGCAGCTTCAAAAAAATTTTTTTAATGTTTATTTAATTTTGAGAGAGAGCATGAGTGGGGGAAAAGCAGAGAGAGAGGGAGACACAGAATCTGGAGCAGGCTGTAGGTCTAAGCTGTCAGCACAGAGTCCGACGTGGGGCTCGAACCCACAAACTGCAAGATCGTGATCTGAGCCGAGGCGGCCGCTTAACCAACTGAGCCACCCAGGTACCCCAGGAATCAGCATCTTCAAAGACAGCATTAGAAAAATAGAAGGTCGGGGTTCCTTGTTCTCTTGAAATGGGCAACAGATCTCATAGAGCTTGATAAGCATTCCAGAATGGCTCTTTGTGATTAAGGCTTCTTAGCCTATGAGATCTTTGGTGTTTTGTTTTGTCTTTTAAAGGGACAGTATATGATTTCTTTTGATATTTTACCAAACACAACAAAAGGAAAATGAACCTAGAAAAATGACAGTGCTGAAGTTTTGGGTAATAATATATCAGCAGATTTTCATTGAAAAGTATGATTTGCCATTCACAGAATTGTGACTCTATTTAAAAGGAAAAACAATAATATAATGTCTTAGTACACCAGTTTTTCAATTTTGGAGCAGCAATGTCCAACATTTAGGGCACACATATAATGGTTTGGGGATGCCAATCCTTGTCTCTGTCTAGCTACCTGCTAGCCAGCTAGGAGGAATCTTTACAGAAGACAGTAAGAATCGATAAGATGGAAGTTACATATTATGCTCAGAAGTTTTGTGCCAAGAGAGCTTATAGAATTTCTGCCTGTGCTTAACAGCTCTTTCATTCTCAAATCATGTATAATAAATTGATTTTTAAATAACAATGGTGAATTGCATGCAATAAATTATGCATGATTATATATATATTTTTACGGCTCAAGAAAAAAACTGATTATCTTCTCAGCAGAAATGAATAAAGTGTAAACTATCAGATAAAGGCTTCCTTAATTGTAATTTACTTTTTTATTAAAATCTGGCTATGCATGATTAGCTTGTTTTAACAGTAACACAGAAAAAAAGTTCAAAGGGGAAATCCTGGTTAGTGGTCTTAATCAAAATGAACGTCCTTGTAGACACTTTCTAAATATAGCTCAGAAAGAATCTGCACTTGGTTGCCTAGGAAAATGTTGCTATAGTTGCAAGACGCATTTCTGGAAATGGATGAACAGAAAGTAAACTTTCACTTTGCTCTGGGTACACGATATTTCTAGAGTTAACTTTTGGCCTCAATCTAAGTAGGGTTAGAGTCCACTTAATTTGCTTTTTTTCTTCTTAGTTTTGCCAAAAGGTGCTCTTCTGTTGGATTCAGCATGGTAAGTACCAGGAATGTGAGTAAATGGAACTTCCTATTGATGATAAAACTAAAATTTTCTGGGATTTAGTAGTTCAAACTGTAGCAGTTACAGCTACATCCTACGTATTATTCAAATTCTCAAACATTCCATAATACTTCCCCTTAAAAAAATCATTAGGGAATAAAATTTGTGGTGAATGAAGTTTTAGAATTCTCCATCAGTTGATCACATTAATTAACCAGGTTAACCATGTGTCACAATGCTATAGGCCATCAATTATTTTATTCAATTGGCATGAATATTTAGCTATGTATTTCCATTCAAGGTAATGATTTATGACTTGAATAGGGATTGAATTGTACATTTCTGAAAATTAAAAATCTGGGGATATTAAGATTATTTGTTAGAATACTTTTTATTATGCACGTAAAATAGCTAATTAAAAATAATTGGAAGACGTGGCCAAGAAAAATACAAGCTGAAGAGCATGACAATTCACTGTCAGCAAGAGTCATGATAAAGCCAAATAAAGTCCCCCAAATATATCTTCAGTGACCTGTCACTTGAGACGCTACAACTCAAGAAGAAAACAATGGAAAGTACTTTTTAAAAAATCAAGTCCACATTATGCTGACTTTTGGAGAAGTAGAGATGGCTCAGTGAGCTCTTCAGAACTTCTGACTTCGATGATACAACCTTTTCCTATTTTTAGCACTTCCCAGAATCTGATTTCATAAATAACTAAAATGGGACATTTGGTAATCACATCGAATATTCCATTCTTCCATTGTGATAAATGAGGTACTATTTTCATTCACTTCATCAAGATTTTAAATTGTCCAGAGAACATTTGCATATATTCTTAGCTTACTTCAACACAGGGTCATGGCAAAAGCTGATTTGATACACGATAGGGAGAGATGTAAAGCCTAAACATCCAAAATTCAATGAAACGATTGTTGCTAGGTATAGTCACTTCTAATAATGGTGACAATGATACATAATATTTATTTACCTGGTGCCATAATTTTACTATCCTGCCAGGCCAAGAGCATCCTATTTTTCCTTCAATTCTGTTACATTCTTTTGATTTTTTTGGCTACGCATTCTTTATTTCTACATTTTTATAGCTCTATTTGTATAGGCATTTTATATATACATTCAATAATTAAAAGGTTAGGAAATAAAACCTGTGAGACAATACTAGACTGATTTAGGGATTTTATTTCAGAGAAAGTAACTTATGCATGTTCTCCTGTTCAATAATTACAATCAACTATTGTTGGTTAGAAAATGTTATTGTATTTGAAAGAGGAGCAAGCTGGGGCGCTTGGGTGGCTCAGTCCGTTAAGCATCTGACTCTTGGTTTTAGCTCAGGTCATGATCTCAAGGCTCATGAGTTCAAGCCCCACATCTGGCTCTGCTCTGACAGTGCGGAGCCTGCTTGGGATTCTCTCTCTCCCTCTCTATCTCTTGCTTGCTCTCTCTTTCAAAAATAAATACATGAACTTAAAAAAAAAAAGCTGAGCAAGCTGAGCCTTAGTGGGGTCTGTCAAGTCACTTATTCAAAGACATAAAGGGGGCAAGTGAACAAAGCAAAGAAATAAAGAGAGCCAGGTTGGGACCCAAACACCTGTTCTTGCACCCACTTAAAGGTTAGATTTAACCACCTCTGTAGCTCTAGCTCCTGTTATGCTAAGTTATTTGTTCTTCCATGTGATAGTTCTCAAGTTTTCCTAAGTTTCCCATCCTTTAGAACCAAATCTGCATACATTAATTAAGCATTATTATCCATCTCATGCATATTTTCTACAACCCCCCCCCCCCCATATTCCTTCTGGTAGAGATGTTAAACAAATGTGTTTAAATGAGTTGGATAAAGCACATACTTTATTTACGGGCATTTTCTCCCATTTCTTCAAATTCCCTATAAACAAATTCTTCTTGGCATGTATTACAGCGTTACTGCATTGGCTTTTCATGCTATAAAATGGCTGGCTTGGAAGTGAGGAATAGGTACAGAGGGTACATATAAGAATCAACTGGTTAGCTCTCTTAAAATACCCATTAATCCCTCCTCTCTCTTAGAAGCACAATTGACCTTCCCACAATGTTCTACGTGACATTATGTTAAAGCTCACTGCCACAAAAACCTCTTACACTATCAATGTTTAGAAATAATTAACACTGTTCCAGAATTGCACAAATGCTTCGTAGATGATCTGAGATCTGAACTCTGCAAATATTTCATGAAGTTGTAAAAGATTAAATTAACATGTGTCAGTACAGTTCTTGATTTGTGAAAAGCCACTGTTTTACAATTAGCACTAAAGGGAGACAACGTGACTCCTGAGAAACTTGATTACCTTTGCAAGAGTGACTTCTTTTATCTATGTGAATTCTTCCTGAGGTTGGGACTGTTTCTTCAAAATGGAGTCCAGCTGCTTTCCCTATTCCTGGAGGAGAATCTACTATTCCTGAGAAGAGAGGCTTTTGTTCATCATCAATGGATGAGATGAAAGATGAAGATCTGCTTTTTTTCTCTTCAAAGTGTTTCTTGGAACTCTGATAATGTCTTATGGTATCTACAGAGTCTTCGGGACCATTTGTACTGTTCCCTTTGCCAAAATCTATCAAAAAAATTATTTTATAGAAGATAATCAAATGTGAGACTCTATGCATATTATACTGCCTAACTATACATAAACTGCCTTTTTAAGAGTTATGGCCTTTAAATAATTTTAACATAGAATTTCCTTTAAAACCACCAGAAAGGATGTTCATTCTCCTTTTCCCATTGAGAATGTAGCTACCTAAGGAGAATTTTTTTTAGTTCAAAGGACATTAGAGTATCTTTGTGAAATACACAAATTTGTTTCAGAGTTAAAAGAATATCTGCAATAGCAATAATGTTTATATCTCAGAAAAAAATGATAACATAACCTTATTTACACATGCTCAACGGTCATTTGTATTCTTAAAATCTGGTGCACTATCTCTTTAACGAAAGGGAATAGGGAGGGAAAATATGTCCCAATTCTAAAATACCACGACTATGCACCTTGTTTGTTTTTAGCCTTCATGCTCTCTCATGTGGCAGCCATTCACGCATGGCAAAGGTCAAAACAGGAAGCCTCCTCGTAGCAAAGGCTGAAGGGATGAATTTCAACCTTAGTTCAATGTATGTAAAGGCCTTGACATTCCAGGTAGTTTGGTCTTGTGGCATATTGCAAAGAATATAAAGCTTAAATACAGTAATTAAGGTGAGTTTACCTAATTACATTAAAACCAGCAGTGCATATTGGCTGTATTATACTGAAATGTCAGGATAATTTTAGCCCTGAAGGTTGTGTTAGAACATATTTCAGCAGGAAAAGCTCAAAAAGACAAATCCTGAAACTTGTTTCCATTAGTGTCCTGGGGAGACAGTATAATTCTCCATCTGCTTATGGCTAATAACTAACCAACACAACTCCAGAAAGTATAGTATTTTCAAGAGAAATGGTTAAGATGGTGTCCCCATCTACTTAATGCCTGATTGCTTACTCTCTTATTTATGGAAGAGGCCAAATGAACTGATTTAAGGCCACTCCAGATAAGCTACCAATGATTCTTTAAAATTCTTATATGGCATAGAAATTAAACATAGAATTTTCCTTTATTAAAAAAAAAAATATATATATATCATAATTTAAAATCTGAGAAACCAGGACGCCTGGGTGGCTCAGTCGCTTAAGCGTCTGACTTCGGCTCATGTCATGATCTCACCGTGATTTGAGCCCCACATCGGGCTCTGTGCTAACAGCTCAGAGCCTGGAGCCTGCTTCAGATTCTGTGTCTCCCTCTCTTTCTCTGCCCCTCCTCACTCACTCTCTGTCTCTGTCTCTCTCAAAAATAAATACAAACATTTAAAAAATTTAAAAAAAATAAAATAAAATCTGAGAAAACAGAAAGCAGCCCAAGGTAAAAAGTGAATAGAGTTTAAAAATCAACTTGATGTGATTAAGGAGTTAGTTTATGTCCTGTCAATTAAAGTTAAATGTGGCAAAACCAGACTGCTTAATTTAAGATTTCACATTTGCTCAATGATTTCATCGTTGAGCAGAGAAGATCACAGATCGTTCTGGTTTCCAGCACTGTGGGCAGCATTGGTTTCTCGGTGTCGCGTTTCCCCACTGAAGCTCTAATCTAACTGCCTGTAAATATTCAGATCAGCATTTTCTTTTCTCTCCAGTGACACGGACATGACCCTTCTTAAACTTCTAGAGTTCATTATTGTCATCTCACCCTCTGTTCTTTTTGGTTTTAACTTCTCCCCTCCTGAAAATTTGATCCACATTCCCCATCTTATGAACATATTTCATTCCTCAAAAATAATAATTGTTTCCAATTGTATGCTAGTAAAAGTAAAAAAAGTAAAAAAAGTAAAAAAAGTAAAAAGAAAAAAAAAAAATAAAAAAAAGCTTTCCTTTTCTAAATTGTCCTCACACTTGCTTAGTGAATTGCATCAGTTTCTTGTACAGCAGATAGGTGCAGTTTTGGGCAGCAGTGGGATTTGAGTCAACTCTGGCTTGGCTTCTCATCTTCTTGAAAATGCCTTTTTAAAAAACACTTGCATGGAGTCTTTTTCCAGGATATTCAAAGGTAAACTGAATTAACCATCACTTCTCATGCCTCCAATCTAAGTATGGATAATGCTAACATGGATCTTTGTCATGAAAGTACCTCACAAATTACACAACCATTTTGTCTTCTTGGCTTGAGAGGTCTTAAGAGTTCTCTGTGGATTTTCAAATCCTCCCAGATGGTAAATGTTCTGTCCTTCCTACTATCTGGGCCTCGGTCTTAGTTTAACTATGACTTGATTTTGGATGCTTAGGCACAAATTCATCATATTTTTTAACTGAATTCTAACTTGCTCATTTCAACTCAGGACAAGTATTTGCGACATGTGGTGAAGGAAGGATCATTATTTTGTTCTCTTGTAAAACAGAACAAATTACTTAAATTTTTAAAAAAAAATTTTAATGTTTATTTTGAGAGAGGGAGAGAGTGAGCAGGGGAGGGACAGAGAGAGAGTTTAGACACAGAATCCGAAGCAGGCTCCAGGCTCTGAGGTGTTAGCACAGAGCCTGACATGGGGCTCAAACCCACGAACTGTGAGATCATGACCTGAGCTGAACTCTGACGCTTAACCAACTGAGCCACCCAGGTGCCCCAGAACAAATTACCTTATATACATGGTCTCTAACTCCTATAGTAAAAATTCCAGGGAAAAGCAGAATCATGAGAGAAGAAGCAAGAGTTAGGTATCTTTGAACTTTTCCAATATGTAAGGAGAATTACCCCACATTTATTCTGGGTTCACTGCCATTGGATAATAAACCAGCTGCTTCCTAGAACACAGGCCACATGGACAAGTTTCTTGAATGCAACCTAACTGCAACAACATTTTCTTATTCCTTATTAGACAAGTCAAAACTTCACATTTTATCATATAAAATGAAAGTTGAAAAACAATTTATTTATAGCTTAAAAATGGAAACTGCTCAGGGTTAAGCTGGAGGTTGGTTGAAGGAATACATGAAATTAGGCTAAATGTATTATAATTAGCCTCTGGGTACCTCTAGATTTTGATGGACTGTTCCATTTCTGTTTTTTTTTTCTAATTAAACTGAATTCTTTGATAGATATTAAATAGTATTAGATACTGTTTTTTCTTAATACTAGTTTTTTCTTAATGCTATTCTTATTCTATGTAGAAATAGTACTCTGAAGTAAGCTGAGGGAGTTTTACATTTTCCCCTTTGCTAGAAGTGAGATTGTATGTTTGCTCCTGTTCCCACCATTTTACAAAGAAAAAGTTTTGCTTGTCGATCTGGAAGCAAATGCTTGTGCTCACTCCATCTTTTATGGAGCCTTTATCTCAGATTAATGACCATTTTTATTCATCAGACCCGACAAATAGGTGCAAATTTTGGTCAAAGGGAGGCATTTAATGTGCCCTGTCAGCATTCGAGTTTTGTATTTTCTATTGGTAACAGTTTTGGAATAAGCTGAGCATTTTCCAGCTAGATGCATTTTAAAAAGTTATTCCATGAAAAATTGAGGTCTGAGATAAATTTTTTCATTTTATTTCAAATACCTTAGTTCCTCTCTAGCTTCAAGGAATGTTGAAAGGGGACTAGTGTCATTTTTCTATACAAATGCAAGATAAAAAACATTTAAGCTATCTTAAAAATTAAAATAAGCAAATCACATTTATATATCACTAAACTGCATAACAAAAGCTAACTACTGTTCGTATTGGAGGGGATACTCCAAAAAGATGCCAAAGTATACCACCAACATATTTAAGGCTTAATTTAATAGAATCAAATCACCTTTATTCCATAAAAATAAGTTCAACTGCATATATTTACTACTTACTTCAATAACTTTCATACTACTATACCACTTTGATACTGCATATTCTGTGCATAGGAAGAGTTGTGCAGAATATTCCAAATATTTAGTCACAAAAACCTTGTCGGTTAAAACATACATGGGTGTGAGTGTGTATGTGCATATCTCATGTGCTATTACACATGCTATTGTACTTATAGACTATGTATTTTACAAAATAAACACAACATAAAATCTTGATTATTATTCCCATCACCCAATGAATCATAGCGCCATACCTTGAAGTAAGCAGAACTTAACTCTGGAAACTACTTTAATCCAGACAATTTTTTAGCATGTTCCAAATGACTATACCTCATTTACTTCTGTTCTGTCCAACCATCTTAACAAGTCCTTAATAAAGGCCACTAAATAGGTCACTAAAGCATCATTTTTCTTCTTCACTTTCTGTAACAATGACTTTATTTCCATTTCAGGAACTGTAGGGCCTCTTCCTACAATGACCTTAATTAAGTTGGGGGGTTCCAGGGCACCTCCAATCCAGAATTTCATGAAAGAAAGAGAACTACTTGAAGATTACAAAAAAAAAAAACCCAAAAAAACCCCACTAGATATTCTGAAACTCACGCCTAAACTAACAACTCTCTCTTGTTGAGAAGTAGGTTTATTTCATCAGAAGAAATGTGAAGCTCATGAGGACAAGCACATTTATTAACACATTAATTCTAAGAGATAAGTCCAAAATGTCTAGCCTCTATTTTGTTCAAGTCAACTTGCCAGAGATTCTATATACGTTTTCTTTTTAAATATTCTTTCTTTCTTTCTTTCTTTCTCTTTCTTTCTTTCTTTCTTTACTATTTTTAATGTTTACTTATTTTTGAGAGAGAGAGAGAAAGAGAGAGAGAGCACATGCAGGGAAGGGGCAAAGAAAGATGGAGACACAGAATCTGAAGCAGGCTCCAGGCTCTGAGCTGTCAGCACAGAGCCCGACGGCACGGGGCTTGAACTTGTGAACTGCGAGATCATGACCTGAGCCAAAGTAGGATGCTTAACTGACGGAGTCACTCAGGCATCTCTTAAATATATCTTTTTGAATGTAAGCTCCTTAACAACATGTAGTTGTCATGATTGTAAGGGGTAGGGCGCGGTAAGGATTGAAGCCTGAAGAGTTCTGGTGTCTTAAGTAGATAGTGGATGGCACTGTAGGACTCAGCCTCTCTCTCTATCCCCAGTGCTCAGCTTTGTGTTCTTCTGTTTGGTTCTTGGTGCCTCTGCTGAGTGATTCACAATCATCGGCGCTCTTGGGTGTCTATGTTTCACACAAGCAGTAAATAATCGATGCATTTCATGGGCAGCTTTTAGTTGATGTACTTCCACAGTATTTAGCGTCAATAATTTTCTAAAAGTTCCCCGTTCTTCATACTAGTGTATGTGTTTATCTCTTACACATTAATTCTACACCAAGATACGTATCAATTAAGTGGCCACTCATTTGTGGAACATTAAATTGAGTCCATGGGGACTAAATTGCTTTCAGCAAATTTTATACTTGCTGTAGTGCTATGGAGTCTTAAAGACTAGTGCTAAAGTCTAGAATCGGTTCTCAAGCTGTGTATAACCGGAGTTAATTTGTGTTTTCTCATTGCCCAAATCATGCTTACTCACTGACACACCAGGAAATTTCAAAGAGAGGCAGGCAGGCAGGCAGGCATATCCCTTACTATCTACACTTCATATAAACTAAGTCTCATAGATTAAGACTGTGATTAAAGGAAAAGTTTCCAGAATTAATAGAAAAGTCTAGTTGCATGAACACAATATATATTGTGACACGCTCTGAGGGCCTTATCAGGAGATAAAAACAGATTATTTAACTTGAGACTGAGGAAACTAAACAAGATTGAAAGGAGATTTAATAAATCTTCAACTGTATGGGGAACATATTATATAGACACATTTTCAAGTTTTCTTCATCTCCAGAGAGATAAAAATAAGAGATTAACACCAGGATAAGGGATTTTGGTTAAGCCTACAGAAAAACAGCTTGACAGTAATCGTGCTGATTTTAGAAAAAGTTACCAAGAGAATAATGAAAGACACTGCAGAAATAAATTAGCACCTATCTGAGTGGCTTATTGTTCTGCGATCAGCTAGAGGACTCAACAATTAGCCCAGTTAAGCAAATATGTATCAACCATTCTTTGTTAAAGGAATCTACATTTTTGTAGAGAAAAAAGACAATAAGCATTAACCACTGTGCAGGGCATATTTTGACAATATCACCAAAGGAAACTGGCACAGGAATTCATAAAAAGAATAAAATCTATATATTTGGGCAAATCAAGAAAGAGTTCATGTTGGGGAACATCTCTCTACTTGTTAGATAGATGCTGCCGAATTCACGAATTGCTTATAAAACCAATTACATCTCTCTAAAAGAGAGAGAGAGAGAGAGAGAGAGAGAGAGAGAGAGAGAGAGAGTTCATGTTGAATATATCATTGGAGATTAACCATGACTAAAAAAAAAAAAGGTAATTTTGGATGGTGGATGAAAACAGTGGTGTGGTTGCATGTGCCTATGCTTGAGGATAGGGAGGTAACTTCTGATTAAGGGAATGGTAGAAGCAAAAAGACACATGATTTACATGGAAGAGGGGGAAGTGAAGTTTACTCAAAGTGTAGTGAGTGTTGAAGCTAGTAGACAAGCTTCCCAAGGGAAAGAATTCAGAGAGAAAAGGGCCAAGGAAAGAACTTGGATGAAGGCAAAAGAAGAGAATCAAAAGGAAGATGCTCAAATTCTATTTCATTATTAATTCACTCTTTCAACAAGTATTTGCTGAATACCTGCTGTGAGACAAACACTGAAGTTATAGGTGACTAAATATTTCCCACCTTTATAGAGTTTATAATCTAGGGACAGATAGCATCAATTAAATAATGATGCCAATGGCCATAGAAGTACAACTGGAATTAATGCTGCAAAGTAGATGAGCTGCTGGGAGAAAGCCAGATTAGGGTTGTTGAGGGAAGGGGAAGTCCTTAGAGGGCTTTAAATATGGGCATGACATAAACACAACTGCATTTAGAAAAAAAAATCACAAGTGGTCCAGAAAATAGATAAGAGAGGGGCAAGTTAGATCTGGGGAGGTGAGTTGGGATGCTGTTTCAGTATGCCAGGTGACAGATTATGGTAGCTTGGCCCAGAGTTGTGGCTAAGAAGGTGGAGAGAAGTAAACCAAAGGGACCTCATTTGAAAACTAAACGAACATGTAGGGCACCTGGGTGGCTCAGTCGTTGGGTGTCTGACTTCGGCTCAGGTCGTGACCTTGCAGTTTGTGGGTTGGAGCCCCGCGTTGGGCTCTGTGCTGACAACGCAGAGCCTGGAGCCTGCTTCGGGTTCTGTGTCTCCCTCTCCCTCTCTGTCCCTCCCCTGCTCGCACTCCGCCTCTCTCTCTCAAAAATAAATAAACATTAAAAAAAATTAAAAAAGAAAAGAAAACTAAATGAACATGTAGTGGAGAAACAATAACAAGAATTGATGGAGAGGTTGAGAGAAAGTCACCTCCTAGATAGATATTGGATTAGTGCAATTGATTGGGTTGTGGTTCCATTTAGAGATCTGGTAAATGATGGAGAGAGGTTTCCAGAGGGCCATGATGAGTTCAATTTAGGGAATGTTCAGTTTGGGCTGCCTTTGAGATTTCAAGCCAGTGGTTTTTTTTTGTTTTTTTTTGTTTTTTTAATTTTTTTTAATGTTTATTTTTGAGAGACAGAGTGCAAGCAAGGGAAAGGCAGAGGGAGAGTGAGAGAGACACAGAATCCAAAGCAGGCTCTGGATTCTGAGCTGGATTCTGTGCTGACAAGCACAGAGCCTGACACGAAGCTCGAACCCACCAATTATGAGATCATGACCTGAGTCGAAGTCAGATACTTAACAGACTGAGCCACCCAGGTATCCCACAATTCGATGGTTTAATAGGCAGTTGGATATATGAGATTGAAGCTCAGATGGTCTGGGATTACAATGTGAATATTCACATCTCTTATGTGAGAATATAAATAAACTCAATATAAATGAGATCACCTAGGAAAGAGTTCGTATAGAATGAGAAGAGAAGAAGAGCTAGGGCCACACCTTGAGAAAATCTAATAACTAATAACTGGTTTAGAAGATAATGATCCTGTAATTCTCCTCAGGGAATTACTGAGCATAGAAGGAAAATAGGAAGAGTGCAGTAACACAGATGCCAAGAGAATATTATTCAAGAAAAAGAGGGGACTTGTTTTAATGAGAGCCAAATAAGGTGAAGAATAGAACACTTATTGGATCAGCATGGGAAAAGTGTAGATGCTTCTCCAGAAAAGCCTTCACTCATCTGCCCACGCACAATTAAATATACCTTCATCTGGGTTTCCATCGAGGTTATTCTGTTACAGCACCTGCTGTTTTTATTCAGATTTATAAAAGGTATGTGCCATCTCTCTTCCTAGGAAGGGTAAGGGCTGTTTTACACAATTAGTTTCTCAGAAATTGAGTAGTTCTTTAAAAATGTGAAATGTTAAATATTTTTTGAATACATGAGTGAAACATAAAGAATAGTTAGAAGGGCAGAAAAACCCAGAGACGAGTAGGGTGTAACCCTTCAGAGGGTGTAAGGATGAAGAGACCTAACAAATACAGTCTTCATCCATGTCACACACGCCTGTGAGAGGGTTTAGCACTCTGGCTGTCACAAGGGTCCTTCTTCCAGAACACTCTGTTCAAGACTTTGAGTGTAGTTATTCATCTGCTATTAACTGGTCTTTTTTTTCTCTTTTTCTTTTTTAACCAACCTCCTCTATATCTCTATCTGTGATGTCCCTGTAGATATCAGATAGCTTTGCTGAATGACATCATTGATAACTATCAATCAGAAAACACATTATTAGCTACTGAGAACAGCAAAGGATTTGCCTTTCTAAAATCCAAATGAAACTTACCCATGAAGTCAGTAGTAAATGGGCATTTAGTAAGAGGAGCTAATCACCACATGCTTTACGTTTAAATTTTAGAAATAGAATGAATTACCTTTGTCTCCTTCACTATCAAATGAAAATTTCCTTCTTCGTAGCTTACAGTTGTCTCCTTCAGAATCATTCACAGACTGTGATCGTAGTAAGAGATCAGCCTTTGTTAATGGACATGAAGATAAAATGGAAGATTATTCAATTTGAACATATTATCAGTAACTTCTCTACTGTTTCATATCATTTCAACCACTTTGAGACTTAACTATTAGATTGCAGGCAAATAGCTACAATATTTTGTTTCCCAGTTGTCTCTAAATTATAAAATGGACTAATAGAATAATTCAAGTAGTTTCACCATCTGATGGGGAAATCATAGTTGTATAAGTTATTTATCAGAAATGTTTAGGAATAATGTCAACATTTAGAGACAACATATTTCTTCATGTAGAATGTATTTTATGTAACTTGGTAAAGTTAAAATAAAAATAATAATTAAAAAAATTGCAGGGGGCTCCTGGGTGGCTCAGTTGGTTAAGCACCTGACTTTGGCTCAGGTCATGATCTCACGGTTCATGAGTCTGAGTCCTGCATCAGGCTCTCTGCTGTCAGCACAGAGCCTGTTTCAGATCCTCTGTCCCCCTCTCTCCCTGCCCCTCCCTTGCTTGTGCACACACTCTCTCAAAAATAAATAAATGTTAAAAAAAAATTCAGAATCTGTATTACAGCAGGGAAAAAAGTATAAGCTAATTATAATTAGCTATGATGTTTAAATACATGGTAATGATTACAAAGTTAAATTTCACAACAATAAATATAAAGTTAAGTTCAATGAACACTATGCTGTAAGCATTTTCTTATTTTGAGCTATTTATTATTTCTCCTTCCTCCCCTTCTGGAAATTATGATCATTTCTGTAATAAAAATGGAAGCTCCCAAATAAATAAAACAAATGGAAGTTCCTATTTTATTTGTTTGCTGCTTAAACTTTTTTTTAATGTTTATTTTGAGAGAGAGAAAGAAAGTACACATGTGCAAGGAGCAGAGAGAGAGAGAGAGAGAGAGAGAGAGAGAGAAGCCCAAGCAGGCTACACACTGTCAGCACAGAGCCCAACATGGGGCTCAAACTCATGAACCGAAAGATCATGACCTGAGCAGAGATCAAAAGTCGAATGCTCAACCCACTGAGCCATCCGGGCTCCCCTGGTTGCTACCTAAACTTTTTATGTGAAGAAGTTATCTGGGGAGCCTGGGTGGCTCAGTCCCTTAAGCGTCCAACTCTTGATTTTGACTCAGGTTATGATCTCATGAGATCAAGCTCCATGTTGGGCTCCACACTGAGTGTGGAGTCTGCTTAAGATGCTCTCTCCCTCCCTCTGCCCCTCTCCCCTACTTGTGTTCTCTCTCTCTCTCTGTCTCTCTCAAATACAAAAATAAATAAATAAATAAATAAATAAATAAATAAATGAAGTTATCTTGTTGTTCATCAAGGCAAAATCAGAATGAGGTTGGTGACATTAAACAGATTTTAATAAAGTACTGAATTCAAACCATTATAAAAAATATATGCTCTTGATAACTTGAATCTCTTATCACCTAGATATTTTTCAACTTCAGTGTTTTGAAAAGAAGCTATTATATGAGCTGGTGCTTCAGATTATGAAATGGTACCCTGGTGACCTTACAAGTTTATCCTCTTTAAGTCTCTCACAGTACCTGGGAATGACTAATTCCGGGGAGAATTAAATCTACTCCCTTTTACCTAACTATTGACTTGAGGATTTTTTCCTTCCAGAGAGTATACTAGTTAGCATTAACAAAAAGAAAAAAAATAAACAAACAAAAAAAATGCAAGAAAAAAACCCAAAAAAACAAAACAAAAAAAAAAAAACCCCAGAAGTTTCAAAAGCCCCAATGTTTGATTTCTGGCAAAAAGCTATTTAGAATCAGAGCTGAGGTGATGGGGTTTTGGGGAGGAAAGAAGGAGGAATAAACTAGTAATAAATTGTAGACTGCAATTCTGTATTCTTAGCATAGTGATGTCATAAAGACACATTTTTAATAGTAGTAGAGAGTGAAAGAGACAAAGGCTACACTCTTAAAATTCACTCAAGGTTAAATTATGTGTAGAATCATTTAAAATATTATTTCTACTAGACCATATGCTATTCATTCTATAGCACTAATTTTGACTCAGGTTTAAGCCTGATTCATTTATATTTCTGTGATTTGGAAATTGTGTGAAATATGGACCTAAACTTGAGTGAGTTTAAATGTTTCATTTTTATTGAAAAGACATTGCTAACCCATGTGTGGTATAAATAATAGCTTGGAGAATATTCTAACTCTTGTGTAAAATAAGCTCTTCTAGGGGACTTAAATAGCCTAAGATCATTCATTTCTTACAAATAATTGGCACACTCAATATAAACCAAGGCTATTTTAAATCAAGTATGTCACCTAAGTGTTTCTGAAAGGTCAAATTTAATTGACCTCCTTGAAGTTATTCAATATATTTGAAAGTAATTAGACAGAATTCCTTCCCTATAATTTAGAAATTCCAAAATTAAGAGTTGGTATCCAAATATTCAGAGTTGGTAAAGTTTTGCTATATTTTGCTTGATATTGCAGAAGAATTTTGGCAATCCAAGAATAAAATAAAATGTCATAAATCCAAAAATAAGTAAACCATTAACATATACCTTTGCACTCTCATGCCTTAGGTTAAAAGTCAACTCTAAGTTTGTGAGAAAGTGGTCGGAAAACTCGGGATACATATCCAAAACCTCTAACAAGTCTTCTCTCTGGATCTTATGCAAGTCACAGTACGTGAGAGCTCTTACATCTGCATTAGACTTTCCAGGTTTGGCATAAAGATGAACCATTTCTCCAAATATATCGTTTTTCCCTAAAAATAAATAAATAAATAAATAAATAAATAAATAAAGGAGGTAAAAGGAATGTGAACTTAATGCTTTCTTTCTAAAAATACAAGGGGACCAGTGACCAATCCATGGGCCAAGGAATTCAAATGGAAGATCCCCTGGCCAACAGACACTAGAGCCTCAAAATTCCAGTACCTCCTACTGATTGCCTCAGTCATGTTTGTTTGCTGAGTGGTATTTTACCTCTTAACCTACTGGTCCTGATATAATGACTATTATTTCCATGTTTTGATTTTTTGGCTACATGCCTAGAAATGTAGCAACGTGGCTTTAGTCTGCTATGTCTTACATGGCTAGAAAAGGGTGTTGCCATCCAGTAGGTGTGGTCCAATTTTGTCAATCCAGGAATATGAGAAAGGCAGCAGTGAGTCAGATTCACAAACTTTCTATCTCAGGATGGTCTCCAGGGGTGATGGCAAACATGGGGGTATAGTGGCACACTTTCAACACTTAGAGGACTAGGGGTATAATTTGAACATACCCTGTTTCCTTTACTAACCACTTTCAGATTTGCCCGTAATGACTCTGTCCAATTATTGAATATATCTAGCTTTATTTATAGTCTTGCTCTTTACCAAATGGCCTTTACTCTAAAAGTGTGTCCTCCTTGCTTTCTTGCCAAACCTGGGATTATCTCAGTGTCTGGCTTCTGATGGGTTCTCCTCATCCCCTCTCCCTGGCCACATGCCACCTACTTTTCCAGGCTTTGTTTAATACTGAGGATGATGACAGCAACAACAAATGCTTATTAAGAATTAAGTAGGTGCCAGGCACTGTGTCAAATGCGTAGGTGAATTATCTCATTCAATCCCTAAAATAACTTCATAAGGAAGTTACTCTCTATTATTTAAATACTATGACTATGAAAAGAAGATTGAAGAGGTAAACTGATTAGACCAAGGTCACCTACTTAGTTGGGTGAAGGGAGGGAGAGAGTAGCCATGTTTAAATCCCATGCATTCTGACTCCAGTCAAAACTTTTTCACACTTGATATGTTTATCTCCTCCCAATATTTTACCTGAATGTCATGGCCATTTAGGTTTTTCTGTCTCTGAATGTCAAGACACTTAAAAATTATAGCTGTGAAATAAATGCTTAATAACTACCAATAAATTATCTATCATACATCTTTTAAAGATCATCAGTGTAAAATGGTACTTTCTTATATATATCCTGAAGCTTCTTTTCAGATTTAGAAAAAACTTTTTGGATCTGTTAAGTTATTTTTTGACAGACAAGCTTATATATACCCAACTATAGAAACTATCAAAGGCTTTTAAATGATAAAATTCTAACCAGTCAAAAAATGCTATAATGTTCTTATTTTAAATGTGAATTTAATGGGTAGAAATCAGAGAGCACATCTCTATGACAGAAACTGATATGGGAGAGAATATATTAACTTTGTTTTAAATAAATACTTAGCTTCAAAATGGATTGAAGAATGATAATTTGTGAGGATTTTAGGTGCAGATTTACATGGAAATGGGGACAGAAGAAAAGAATCTCTTGAAATTCTTTATAGTTTTAATACTTTAGTATAGATATTGTCAAAGAAAAGCTCTCAACTAAATTCAGCATGGGCTTTGCATCTTAATTAGTTTACACGACTGTAAAAATGAGCAAAAACTAAGCCAGTCAGCGTGTACTGCTTAACTACACTCTAAAATTACTGTTTTATAAAGCAAGAAGTCTTGTTACCTCCCTGTAGAAGGTGGGGCAGGCTCATTCTAAGATCAGGAAAGCACTGAAGCATGCTTCTTCCCTGGCAACATACAGAGCAAACTGTCAAGGCCGAATGTGGTGAAAATCCAATTTACTATGTAGCCACTACCTGATTTATGTTTTTATTCTTTGCCTTATGCATCTTGTCAATATGGGATTTTAAAAAACCGTCATTAAAATAAAATGATCAAAATATATAGGAATCACTCAAATTTCTTTGTCCTGTGCTAGGCCATACTCTGGTCCTACTAGGCAGCAGAGAAGACAGACAACATCCTGTCCTTTTGGATGTTGACATCAAGAATCTAGTGAAAGGAAGTCATTGAATTACATGTTCATTATCTAAATGGACCTGGATTTAATCCACAGGAAAACAAAAAAGTGCAAATGTTCACAAACATTGGGAGCGGATGTTCCCTCAGGGAGACTGAGTCTTAAGGCTGCTGGCTGGGTGTTAGGGACGAAACACTGATCTCCTTTCTCTCTGCTTCCTTCCTCTTCCCCACTCTTCTAACAGTCCAAAGAAATCCTACAAGTTCACACTGACTAAATTTGCTTTTGAAGACACAGATTGGACAGACGGACATTCTTTTGCACCCAAACCAGTTTAATTAACTGGTAATTTTAATTTCCTCAACACCTTTATCCCTGGATGCTAAGTTCATAACTCATAGTTCATAGGTCATAGTTCACAGGTAAGGACTATATAATTCCATTTGGTGGGACACAGCAAGTAAAAGTGCAGAGCATATAGATGGAACCTATCAATACATAGACACAGTTCATGACAAGGCATTGGCACATGCTAGCAAGTAACCCACAATGGACACATTTTATTTAAGGTGTTAAGGGATCCGAAATGAATCCAAGGCCCTCCAACATGAAAAGCAAAATGCTGACTATTTTCATACATTTGGGTTCTGATGTTTAAGTAGCTTCCAAGAACTAAAGAGAGTCATGGAAGTGTTTACACATTGGAGGAAAAGTGAGATAGTCAAGAAAACGTATTTTCTGCAAGGTCAATTTGATTTGAATTGAATTTTAAATAAAGCTTTAAAATTACTATCAGTCTTAAATAGTACTCATAAAAAACCAGATCAATCCTTTTTTTCTATCATTTTAAAATACACAATGCACCAGCTAACAACTGAATCTGTCACCATCCAGTTCTAAAACACTCACCCAGAATAGCTACCACAATGTCATCTTTGAGGATTTCGATGGAGCCTCTGGATAAGAAATAAAGTGCAGTGAGAACATCCCCACAGTGAACCAGGGTGTCTCCTGGAGGTGCATGGGTGGTCTTGAACTTCATTGCCAAAGCTCTAAGGCAACCTTTACTTGCCCCCCGAAAGGCTTTGCAGTTTTGCAGCAAAGTCTGGTTGAGGTGTAGACAAATATCAGCTTGTAAACATTCTGGGAAACCCTTTAGGACCTGAAGAAAAAACATAAAGAGTTTCATACTACCAGTGCACAGGGTACATCCACTTGAAATAAAGTATATTTCTTGCTCCCAGAACTGCAGGTGTAGTCATTGTCACACGAGTTCTTACAATGCTTCTACCTTGCCAACCTTAATGAATACTTGGTTTGCTAAACATGTCAGAATTTTAACTCAAATACTTGTTCTCTGAATTAACTGCAGGCATTCAGACTCAACACAAATGCTGTCTCATTAAAATGTGATGCCGATGTTTCACACTGCTTCTCATTCCCTGAATTATGTGAGGTAGCATCATACTGTGCACATATATAATGCAATGTGACAATTAATAAGACATAACTAATGAGAGGCGGTACAGCTAGGAAGACAACCTTTTGAAGGAATCTCAAGTCAATTTGGATTGCTATCTCTGGTATACATTTTAATTATAATTAGTAAAAATAATGATCCTGAAATAGCCATGGCATTTGTAAATGTCATATACAAGAGAGTGCTCTTAGCTAACAGTACGTGGAATATTTATGTTTCATATGCACACTATTAATACTAAATATTTTGATAAGCACTGAAAATAGAGAAAGGGAAGGATAACAGCAAACATACTTTAAAAGTATAGTTCTGTTTTCAGAAATGGAAATCGTGCCAGAGTTTACGATGCAAACATAAAGCTTCTAACAGCACTACTAGTAGTTTTGACAACTTATTCAGTAACTGATTTAAAACTTGTAGAAGAAATTAAATAATAACTTGTGACAAGTGCTACTCAGTTTAAACGGAATAAAATTGAATATTATTTTATAAAAATCCCCAGGATATGGGCCAAAGACACTCAACTCTTACTTCTCTTTGTGTGTCTTAGTTATCTTGGGTGTCGTATCTAGATTTTAATTCTCATGTTGACTTTCCTCTGTCATTAAAAATAAATCCATTTAAATATGCTTTGGAGTAGAGGGAGGAGGCAGCACATAGTACCTAATAATGCAATTTTAGGATTTCCTAACCTTTGGGTCAACCTTGCTATTGCTGTCCGATAAAGCTAAAAATAATCATGAATCATTTGTACAGATAATTGAAATGTATATGGTCCATAGGAGAACTTCAACTTAGATCATATTTGAGTTACCTTACACTTATTTCTATTTTACATGTTAAAGCAGCCACAGGTCTACTGCATCTGTAGGACCACTGTGTGATGCAATTGGTCAGACCAATTGTGGTATCATACAAACGGATCAATGAGAGACCTAAAACATGGCAGCCACTATCTGCAATCTTGTTTCCTTCATGGTAACGTCACCCATAGAAATGGGTCAAGGGTGTTTTAGAAGACAACTCACAGAACATGAGTTCTGGTCATGAATTTGCCACAGGTTGACACTTGTGCAAGTCACTTGATCTATCTGTGTTTCTTTGCCAGAGAATAAGAGCTTTTACAATTTTGAAAATTGCTGTAAGTTACCAATGCATAGTGTGCCAATTGCTAGATACCGCTTACCCAGCTCCAAATATCTGTAGGAATTCAGACATTTGTCCCGAAGTTTCTGTATTACCTGGCTCAGACCTGAAAGAAATGAGCCCTCCTCTGAGTTCCTGGGCACTCATCTGAACCTCTGTTCTTAACTCTCCCTTTCAGACTTTGTCTACACGACTGGACTTCTGCCAGATTTCCTACATGGACGGAAGACCTCTCCAAAATGATAACTTGCCTAGTCTTTGCCCATTTTTGCTTTGGGAGGCTAGTGGGTTTTTCTGCACTCTTTGTCAGATCCTACACAACCCAGCTCCTCTCCTAGAGCCAACCCTCTGGTACATCACCGGTCCCTCCTACATGGGATTCTTTGGCAAGTTATGCCAGACTAGAATTGAGTGATGTTTGTATACTGTTTTCTGAAATGGGACCACTTTATTTGGAGGTGTTACAGTAGGAAAAACCCCAGTTCACTGGTCTTCCTGCACACTTTTCCTCCCTGAAGCCCATTGTTGTGGTCTTGGCATGATTCTCAGATGTCCCCAACCAGGTAAAAATGTAAAGGGCCTCACACCAAGTTAACAAGTTAGACATGATTATTTTTCTCCTAAGATTTCGCTTATTTATAATAAGGCACAAAAAGACATTTTATATTTCACATAAATGGGGAACTAGCACTTCTACTATAATAGTTGGAATGAGATTATTGAGCTTATAGCTGCTATTTCTGGCATTTTCCTGAAGTTCCTCCATTACACTTTCTGAGTATAGCTTGCTTATAAAAGGAAAAACTGTGCATGTGTGTGTGCGTGCACACGTGTACACAGGTGTGTATGCATGCTTTGAATTGGAAGGTGCAGATAAGATAGACATAGGGACTACTCATTTCTCTGAGCACATTAGATGCGCTATGGAATCAGACAGGCATGAGCTGAAGTTCTAGTTCCATCACTTACTAGTTGGGACTTTGGTCGATTCAATTCAATTTTCTTGAGATTCAGTTTCTTCAATTGTAAAAATAATTAATAATATCTACCTCACAGGGTTGTGCTCACGATTAAATGTGATAATGTATGTAAATCATCCTATCCATTGTAGATGTGCCATAGACCGTTTATTTCCGACTCTTTTTTGTCATACATATTTGTTGTTCCTGAAGAGCTGGTAAATTATCTTTAGCCAGAAATTGAGATATGCAACATCCGATGTATTCTCCTTGGTCTCTGGTGAATAGAAAATTCACCACTAACTTTTGTGTTCCATTGTCTCAACAGAGTTTAAGACTTCTTTTTTTCTCTCCTCTTTCTAACTTCTGTTTCCTGTTTCTGACTTGTGTTAAATGTTTTGGCTTACTTGCACTTAGGTTTTCACTGTGAGTGTTCTTAAATTCTTTTTGAAAGTAGGCATTTACTAAATTAATATAAAAATGTTATTGGAATTCCGATATTCTTAGAAACACTCAGAAGACCATGAAAGGCTCTTGGGAAAGTCTTTCAACATCATTCTACTCTCTTCTCAAGTGTCCTTGTTAAGTGTCATTTTCCTAGCATTTATCCTATCAGATGTGACACCCACTGGAAAGACTGGTCTCAAGTTGGAGGTACCATAGAGTTTCATGGAGAAGTCTTTGCTTGTCCACAGAGAAGATACACACCTGTTAGCATGAAGGACTTGTCCAGATTAAGGAATTGTCCTGTGGGGTTAGTCCTTCACTGACTTTCTTGATTTTCTTAAGTCAGTTATGTAGATCACTCAAGTAAAATTCCATAGAAGTTAATATTTAGTAATTGAATGTCTTACTAGCCCAGAGATTTAAATGTCATACATAAGTCAGCAGCTTATGTATGAATCTGGGCATGCCTAAGTAAAGAGACTTTATAAAAGCAGAGTTAAAAGACAGAAACAGTAGAGAAATAGAGGTAGAAGAACACTGGAAAGAGTGAGGAGAATGGGGTAGGTTTAAATAGTAGTCATCGGAGACACCCATTTCCATTGGTCCCAGCAGTGTTCCCTTCCTTACTTCCTACTGATTCATTGTACTTTTATTTGTCAGTTTTAGTTCCTCTGCTAAATTCCCTGACACAGAACTTCCTCATTTAACACTCAAATATTGGCATTTTTACCAGGCCTAGAAGATCTGGTAGTAAAGGGTAGCTATGTCAAACACACAGGTACAAACTAAGACACAAGCTGGCTTTGTGATTGTTAAAATTATTTCTACTCCACGCAATATAACCTTCTCTGTCAAGTTCTGAAGCTCTGAGGGTACACAGCACCTTTCACTGTGTATCTTGAGTCATTATTTATTGAGTTAATTAGATTTCAAAGACCAAGGAACATCACAGAGAATCAAGTTCATGGCCTGCAGCTTGGAAAAGTAGCTCTCACTCTCAGCAAATATGTAATAAGTATCTACCCTGTACCAGGCACTCTACTGGGTATAGAAGCATAACTATGGAAACACACACACACACACACACACACACACACACACACAAAACAAACAAAACAACAACAAAAAACATGTTCTGAAAATATCCCTGAAAATTTACCTAAAGCCCAGATTTAAGTGCGCAGATTAAAAATATATATATAGATATATATAAAATCAGAATTTCCCATTGTTTGCTCTGCATGAACATTTATAGCACACATTTGGACATTTATAATAGACATTTATAATACCAATGGTTGTTCAAATGAACCCTCAAAATACAGTTAGTTAATTTAAGGTGAACGAAAAGCTCTCATTTAACTTTTCTAATATTTGCAGTTATGAGGGATTTTTTAAACTTTCTGATGCTCCAGAAAATTTTTTCAAGGCTAATAAAAATCTCATGTCTTTTTTATGGTATAAGGTCACTTGAATATTTTACAAATGTAAGGTTATCTCCCCTTTACTTCACTTTATGTGAATAAAACTCTTTGGGATCCTCAAATTATGTAAGACAAATGAGACGTTCATTCTTTTGACTTGGAAGTGCTTTCTGTGATTGTTAAAAGCAATCAACCCATAGTTTAGTATCAAAGGACCCAAAGTTTAAGGGCATTCAAACAAGGATAACCCAACAATTACAAAATACCATAGCATGATCAAATCAAACTAAAACTCTGAAGAATCAAACAAAGAGCAAAAATGGAAATAACTATTCCATTGTAAGCACCTATCAAACATGATTGAATATTAATTCAGGAGTATTTAACTTTACACTAAACTTCTCTCAAATGTGAATTTGCTGACACACACCTAATGGAATAAATACTACCATACTGTTAATATTTGCAATTATGCAGTGTGTGAAGTCAAATTTCTTCCATACTGAGCAATGAATACAAAATTTAGAAAGGAATGGAGGCTGAGGTTAATATAAACCTGCAATTTCTGATTTGATATGAATGTGCCCATCAAAATGACATTAGTCTCATTTTCTTTTTAGTAAGCAGATCTTAAATTAAACTTTTATACTTAGGTCAATAAAAACAATTATAGTACCTAATTTATGTATTGGGGTTTCAGTGAAAAACAAGTTTGGCTCAAGTCTATGACAGATTATAACTAGAAAAATGTGTCCAGGGCTTCTGTCAGTGGAGTCTAAGAGAACAGATATTAATGAATATTAAGATGATTATTATTGTCTTTTATATGAAACTATTATATCATCCTTCAGGGTGAGGGACTGCTGTCTATTGGATTTTGCTCTGGAAAAAGTTCTCTTGTAATCATACTTCAATACAAGTTTGTCTTCTAACAGTAACTATATGTCTGGTGGGTAGGGCAGGTGACTTATAGTCTTAAAGCCACATTCTCTTCCCCACCCAAAAGTTTAAGGCTTCCCTTTATTCTGTGAGTCTCCACGGTCCTGGCCTCACCCCTATGTGATTAAAGGAAGGTAGAGGTTGCAAGAAAGAAATGTTGTTAGTTCCTCAATCAACTTTTACCTGGATGCTGACAGGTAAAGATTTTCAAATTAAGTTAAATATTCACAATATACTCTATTATTCCTTCCTCAAATTTAAGATACATGATTCAATGTTTGCTGTTTCTTAGGCTGGACTGCCAAATGCTCTTTTATGGTGGGTATATTTTCTAAGTTCTGTTAGAAGAAATCAACAATGGAGTTTTTTTTATGAAGATGTTCTCCAAACACCATCTATAGTGTTTTAAACCCTCTATGTGCTCTGGAAAGAATCACAATCTATTTTCTTATAGATATCCTCTATCCAGATAATATTGGAAAGTTGGTTTATGTTGTAATGAATGCATTTTTATTTGTTTCACTTAGCATAGCTGCAGAGAGGAACATTCCTAAAGGCAGGCTGAAAAGGGCACCATTGAAGAAGACAGTCTGTGTCAAATGATTCCCCTAAACAGCAAATTAATCTTATGAACAAGTTTGGTAACTATGATAACTCATATTAGGAAATTTTCTGAGGAGCTTCTCTGGTTCATTAAATACACTTAGATCTTGACAAATTAGGATTAATCAAAACACAAATTAGCACTCCCCATAAAACACTAATCCTCAAGTGTGATTATCAAATAGATGATGCAGGCAATATATTAAATCTTAAATCTCTGCCCTTAAGACTTTATAGCATTTTCTGATTCTGATAGAATCACTGTTTGCCATGTGGGCATTCAGCATTTGATAAATCCTTACCACTTACAAGATACTGAACCTTGCTTTTGTTGTTTCTAGAAACTCATGCATTCCCTAATTTTGAGGTCATCGCAGATCATGTTATTGCTACAGTTATGGTTTATCATTAAGGAATAGGAAACATTTATTTTTCATCTTTCCTGGGAGATTACATGTTTAATACTTCATGTTTACCCACTGATCATGAAAAGTGGATTGTTTTAGGAGTTATAAACATTCAAGTGTATGCAGCTGTGGTCTGAAGCTCAAACTGCTTTGCTATCTGCTTTCTTATTTTACCTTTATGTGACTAATGAGAATAAGGAGTTATTTTATTGTATAAGGATACCATATCTGGCCAGATTGTTGGCAAAGCAAAGTATCCTGCAATCCATGATAGGGGGCTTTATAAACCTTGAGAAAATTAACTAATTTTAAAAATGTAACTTTTCCACATTTGTCACATGGTTACATCATTTAGAAACAAAATCATGAACAGAACAGAAACTTGCCACACGTAGACAGGGAAACCAATGTCATAAATCCTGAACCACTTTTGATACAAGTAATGATTCCCTAAAAAATGAAACAGTTTTCCCTCCTGCTTCTTCTCCTTGCCTCTCTCAGTTAACAGCATGATATGTGAGATGCGTCTTTGCTTCCAGAAGGACAACTTTAAACTGACTCCGATTAAGTCAGGGCCAAGGATGAGTTGGAGTGTGGGTAATGATGAGTAGGCAGAAAGGATTTATTGCTTTTACATCCATGTCCTTGTTACCCAGATTCTGGAGTTCTGCTGACTCAGCAGAAGACTGATTATTTTTATTTTATTTATTTTTTTTTAAAGTGCATTAATGTATGCAGTAAAATCTCCAGGGAAACCCACAGAACCCACTAGGTTTTCTTAAGGTAACAGGAGGAACCCGGATACTGAGAAACAATTGCAGGACCTTCTCCTGAACCCAACTCCTTGAGAGAGGGAGCGAGGGCAGGCGTTAACAGAATAAATTACAGTGGGGTCTATTGGATGCTTTGAAAACACTTCTTCCAAAATGGATGAATTGTAAATGACCTGAGCTTGCTCACAAAGAAAGGAAAAGGGAGTGCAGTCTGCCAGGTAATGAAAAGAGTGATTTAAGTACCACCCTGTACTTGATATGCTGTCTTGAACTTAAACCTAGTTTTGTTTTCAGAAACCTTTCTCATGTGATAATATTTTAGAATCAAATGTTTTGATTCAACTTTATATAAAGCATAGAGAGTGGTGATTACCTCATTTTTTATATGTGAAAGCTTAAATATAAATGCATTAGGGATTTTATTTGTGGAGGAACTAAGACTTCAGACTTAGTCTAGGGTTCCTTCAACTATTTGACTTACCACAGCTGTCCATTACACTGGATTTCTAAAGTTGCGTCTAACGTGGTGACAAAACGTTCCCCATTCATTTCATTTATTGGTTTTTATCAATAATTAACAAAGAATAGAAATGTAGCATACATGTCATTTTCACTCTGTACCAGTTAGGGTATTTGTTCCTTCGAATGGTTAGGGTCAGACAACAATTCCAATTGTTTCCTAGAAAAAGTGATGACTGCATCAGCAACTACCAAACTTTTCACAAAATAGGAGAAGCTCTCAAAATAGCAGAAGTTCTCTTCCTCCACCTATCTGATTCCTCTTCTGTAAAATGTATTGATTCTTGCTACCCCGGCACTCTAATAAATGTTTTAGATATTGTTCCTACACATTTCTACTTCTGCCAACTGAATTTTAAACCAGCTGTGCGTGTTCTGAAATCTATTTATGCCAGCTGTACTTGTTAGTGGAATCACGTAACTTAATCATGTTGCACATAAAATAATAAAATATGTGTAAAACAAGAGAGCAGTTTCCTTCATCCCCATGAAAATAAAAAGCTAAATGCTTTGGAAAGACTTAATAAAGATGAGTCATCTTAAAAATTGCAACTACAGGGGCGCCTGGGTGGCTCAGTCGGTTGAGCGTCCGACTTCGGCTCAGGTCATGATCTCGCGGTCTGTGAATTCGAGCCCCGCGTCGGGCTCTGGGCTGATGGCTCAGAGCCTGGAGCCTGCTTCCGATTCTGTGTCTCCATCTCTCTCTGCCCCTCCCCCATTCATGCTCTGTCTCTCTGTCCCAAAAATAAATAAACGTTAAAAAAAAAAATTGCAACTACAGATTGTTTTTACATTAAGTGTACGTGCTTAAACATTTATAAAAGTAGAAATGTTACATAGTCCATTAACTCTGGCTATAATCCAAAAAGTTTTAAAAATTATTAAAACATGAACAGAAAATCAGAAATACATGGCTATTAAGAACCACACTTTATGATAACCTTTGGATCAAAGAAGAAATAATGCAGAAAGCAATAAAAGGAGAACAAGTCATACCAAAACCGATGCAACCACAGAAAAGCTTGCATTGAAAGGAAAATGTACAGTCTTAATGTCTCCGGTATTACAGAAGAAAGACTCCAACAATAAAAGACCTTAATACAATCTTGAAAATAATAGACCAGGGGCGCCTGGGTGGCGCAGTCGGTTAAGCGTCCGACTTCAGCCAGGTCACGATCTCGCGGTCCGTGAGTTCGAGCCCCGCGTCGGGCTCTGGGCTGATGGCTCGGAGCCTGGAGCCTGTTTCCGATTCTGTGTCTCCCTCTCTCTCTGCCCCTCCCCCGTTCATGCTCTGTCTCTCTCTCTGTCCCAAAAATAAATAAAAAACGTTGGAAAAAAAAAAAAGAAAATAATAGACCAATCCAAAGGAATAAAAAATGGGGAATTAATGAGGGCAAACTCTGGAAATAAAAAGAATAGTGGCAAGTATAAATTAATGCAAAGGCTAGTTCCTTGAACAACATCCAATGAAATTCATAAATCTTTTGAAAGCCTGCTAAAGGCAAGTAGAGAGAACAAAACATACAAGTTTAGGAAAGAGAAGGCAGATGTACCTGCTGATACAGAAAAGACTGGGTTAGAAGAGAACCCTACATGCCATTTTACAACTCTGAAAGCCTAGATGAAATGGACGAATGCTTCACAAAACAAACATTACCATATTGGCCAAGGAAGAAAAAGAGTAAATAAATACCTAGTAGAGTTGAAATGGTGACTAAAGACCTATATGAAAACCTCCAGGACCACATGGTTTTACAGATAATTTCTTTCTAACATTAAAAGAACATATAAGTGTATGCCATATCAAAATAGAGGTAAAATTCTAAATAATTTACTAACCAACAGAATCAAAAAAGAATAAAAAATAAGTGACCAAGTAGCGTGTATTTCAGGAATGCAAAGATATTTTAAAAGTATTAGTCTTAATGGTGAAGTTATTTTTACTGAAGTCAGCTATCACTATTCAAAATTGTTTCGGAAGATCTAGTGAACTAAAAATCGTAATACATAGTATTTAAAAAGAGAGAATGAATTTCTTTCTTTTTGATGCTGATATGACTGCACATCTAGAATATCCAACATAAATGCTCAAGGAAAATCCTCCAAAACCCCAAACCAAACCAAATTACATTAAACTAAGAAAAAGTCCTATCAAAACAATGTAGGGAATGTACTAGGTTGCTGTAAAGAAGATAGTTTGACTCCTTATTATCTATACACAGGTAAAAATGGAAATGTGTAATATATGTCATTTGTTTAACTGACTATGCTGTACAAAGTTGAAGAATAAATTTAATAGCAAAGATAAGAATTTCTTAAAAAAATTTTTTTAATGTTTATTTATATTTGAGCGAGAAAGAGAGACAGAGTGGGCGTGGGGGACAGGCAGAAAGAGAGGGAGACACAGAATCCCAAGCTGGCTCCAGTCTCTGAGCTGTCAGCACAGAGCCTGACCCAGGGCTCGAAACCACGAACCGTGAGATCATGACCTGAGCCGAAGTCAGAGGCTTAACTGACTGAGCCACCCAGGCGCCCCCATACATTCTTTTTTTTTTTTAATGTTTATTTATGTATTTTGAGAGAGAGAGTCTCTGCACTGTCAGCACAGAGCATGATGTGGGGCTCAATCTCACAAACTGTGAGATCATGATCTGAACTGAAATCAAGAGATGGACGCTCAACTGACTGAACCACCCAGGAGCCCCAAATTATATACATTCTTGACATTGTTGGTAAATCTTGATATTGGTTACAATTTCCGACTCTCATTAGCCAGATCTGACAATCTCATCTTTGGATTATCTCAAATGTCAATGTGGACTTTGTTGTAATTGAATGAAAACAGTCATATATCTTATCTGGAAGAATAAGAACTCTCAAGTAGCCAGGGAAAATAAGAAAAACAAGATTAGTTAGGGTTGACCTACTTTGTCAGATATTAAAGCATAGTATAAAGTCACTAGGTACAAATTATTATATTGCCATAGGAATGAACAAATAGAGCCAATTTGAAAGTCAAGGTACATATACCAATTATATCTGACAATTTAATGTTTAAATAAGATGGTATTTTGAATCAACAGAAAAATAATGACTTATTTACATTCTACCTTCTATTCAGATAAAGAAAATAATCTACAAAGCTACATTTCAAACAGAATACAGAATTTTCTTTCTAATCACACAACAAAATTTACAAGTAAATCTGGGACACTACTTGTATAATCCATATGTTTCATAGGACCTTTGAAAATCAGGACAAGATCTCTGAACTATATAAGTTGACTAACTGGACCATATTTAAAAGAATTTTTTTTAAAAAAACATTTTTACATCTGAAAGATATTTTTTAAAAAATCAATATATTGAAAAGAGATTAGAAACAAATTGCAATATAGATGACAGACAAAACATTATTATCTATAATTCACAGAGATTTCTTATAAAATAAGAAAAAGGTAACCAAAAAACTATACAAAAATGCTGCATATAGGTAATTTATAGGGAAACATCTTGATTAACCATACGTGCTTTATTATAATGCTGTGACCTCAGTGTTTTGTGTCTATTGTTCAATATGAAGCACTGGTCATTGACAAAGCAGACAAAATTAGAGTCAGATTCTGGGCTAAAGTGCCCATCTTAAAATACGACTAACACCCCAATTTCCTGGCATCCACACATAGTGATTCCACTGTTAGAACAAGCTGAGGGTGGGGCGCCTGTGTAGCTCTGTTGGGTGAGCGTCCCTCTTGGTTTTGGCTCAGGTCATAATCTCACAGGTCCTGAGATGGAGCCCTGCGACCAGCTCTGCGCTCATGGTGCAGAGGCTGCCTGGGATTCTATCTCTTTCCTCTCTCCCTGTCCCTCCTCTGCTTGTGTGCACTCTCTCTCTCTCAAAATAAATACATAAACCAAACCAAACCAAAACCAAAACCAAAACCAAAACCAAAACCAAAACAAAAACAAAAAACAAAACCAAGATGAGGGCTAGTAGAAATGGAGCTCTATGATTCAAATACAAGAATTATACCTACACAGAATGAACCTTTGACTTATCTTCTCACCCTGGTAAGTGTTTCTAACTACTGATATGTTTCAGTTCTATGGTGGTGTAAAGCATTGTGATCTAAGAAGATTCCAGTGGAGTGGGAAAAAAATGAACTGCAGCACTTATATAAATGATTTAGCACAGCTCCAGAGTATGAAAATGTACTATCTTAGGTGCTGGAGCCTGAATAAGAATGATTCTTATCAGTTCTTAAATTGAGTGTAGAATTCTGGGGGTGACCCACCTGACCAACAGGAGCCCCAAGATGCAAACAAAAAGAGGTTTTTAAGGAACATCTGCTATAAAAGAGGCAAGGATTATATATTTTTTCCACTCACACTCATCCACACGGATAGCATAATGTCTAAACCAAGAAAACAATTAAAAAATATGTCAATTCCTTAAGTACTACTGCCTTAAGACTATAAGAACAATTGAACTGGATGAACTTACTCTTGTTTGTTTTTACCCCTAAAAACTGATGTAAAAAAACTCTGACATCTGTTTGGATGTATATTAAAAAAATAAATTAAAAAAAAACACACCTAAACTCTGACATAGTGGGTGGACTATTTACATATCCATTTCTTTCTTTCTTTTCTTTTTTTTTTTACACATCCATTTCAATATAAATTTCCAGGTTCCTGCAATGTCTCAGATAATTCTCCCACTAAAGAAAATACTGGACTTTATTTTGTGAGAAATTGTGAATGGCTTGATTTCATTAAGTTTGATAAATGCTGAATTACTCTGATATTTGAATTAAAAGGGACTTAAAGTCATATTTACAGAATGTTGGAAAGCTAAATTTTGATGTCTTTCTGTATTTTTTTAAATTATAGGCTAAATCTGTGTTGAATACTAAGTGATCTCAAACTGAATGGAGTTTGAATTACTCCTGTGCTTGTAGGACTCCAGAGAAAGTGTTTGGAAACGCATCACATGTTCCAGCAGGAGAAGTTGCACTCTAGAGTCCTGTTTGAATAGTACCATTATTTCAAAGAGCTAAAAAAAATTGGACACATCATTTCCACTATCCTATTGTTGGGAGAAGAACATTACTAATGAACGGAAGAACTGCAATATGTTCACTGCCTCAGTGTGGTGTTTTTGCAATGACTGTTTTTTCATGCGTAAAGCCCCAGGCCACGCTGTCATTTCCCGTGGTTCAGGAACCACCGAAAATAAAATCCCACTGTTAAGAGCTCCCTTTGCACAGAAGCAGCATGGTGCCAGCCGTAAATAAGTCCTTCTTGATAACGGTTGGAGACAAGGATGAAGTGACCATAATCATTTGTGAAACATGATGGGGCACATACCATTTGGGACACGAAAATACCAGATGCCTGTCTGAAGTCTGCTATTGTGCATGTCAGGGGGCTCCAGATGGTACTTGCTGCTCTGTGTGTTATTTTTGAGACTTTAGAGTAAGTAGCTTGGTAAAAAATAGGAAAGACATGCACCTTGCCCTTTCTAAAGCACATATGTTTCAGGTACTGGCTACACTAGGCAAGCACGTGTGCTAGGAGATTTCTTGCTAGCGAGAAACTTTGCTGCCTACATAGTTTCTGTAGAGCCAGGCAGTTTCTGTTAACTAATCAGCATGCAGATGAAAACATCTTCTAAAGTACATTGTAGACAGCTATTTTAATACAGCTCTTAAATAGTACCTAGGTATTTCCTTACAGAAAACTAAAAGATGTCTCACCAGTCCTGATGGGATGAGCCCTGGGTGTTGTAAGTGATGAATCACTATATTCTACTTACTGCTGAAGCCAAGACTATACTGTATGTTAACTAACTTGAGAATAAAAAATAAATAAATAAATATAAAAAAAATAAAATCAATGCAGGTTTTTGCCAGTCTCCATGCCCCATTTTCAAATGTATGAATTTACTCGCTAGTCTGTGTAGAGAAGCAACATGTTTTTCAAATTCGGCAATATCTGCAATGCTTTTTGCAGGCTGACTGCTGGTTTTGAAACTATGCTTTTTTGTTAAGAATATTACCGGTCAAACAAAAAAAACATCAATGCAAACTATACACCGATGTGAAAATTGTGTTGTGCTATTGGTATCTTTAAATGTAAGTGATTTTCTTCTCTGAAGAATTCCTAGAATCCTTGCCTGCTAGAGGGGTAAATATGAGGCCACCATATTTTTAATCATAGGCCTTTAAACTTTTTTTTTTATGACTAAAGAATCAAAGGTTTTCCATTGACCCTATTTATCAACTTGGCTGCATAAAGGATCCTTAGAAAAAGTTAAAAGGGGGATGAAAACAATATGGTACAAACAAGCCATGCTGTTCTGTATATTTTGCTTAACATTTCCAATGGGGTTTAATGTCACAAGGACTGTTTCTGTATGAGCGGCTGACTTGCACAGGACTGAAAGAGCTCATCATTACCTTTCACTATGGTGTATCAAAATAGACTGTGAGTGGAGGAGATTTATATAAAGGCCTGGCATAGATGAAGTCATTTCAGTTAGCATAGAGAATAGGTACAACAAAGTATTTGATGGCGTAGAGTTAGATCATGGATGCAGAAATAATCAGTGTTTGTAGTTAACAATTAAGTACAGAGTAGTCAGCAGTCAGTAGTAGTCGTAGGTAGGTAGTAGTTAGTACTTAAGGTCAATAGGTAGAGTTAACAAATGATTCTCTGAGGGATAGCAGAGGAGCTGGAGAAGAGCCGTTGAAGGAAACCAGATTTTCACTAAGATGCTTCTTAGACATCACATCAACTCCAAGGAGTAATAATTTCTATTAAATAATATGCTTATTATTTATTTGTCTCTTCTCCATTTTGATTGGCTTTGTTTGGGCTATTATAAATGAATGATTTGTCACTCCGAGTCCTATTTTGGTTCTAAGCATTTTTAGCCTACTCAGTTGACTCTTGAATGAGATCCCTAAAAGTTCTCCCCGCTTCTTCAACTCTTCTCCTATTTTATACCTCCTTCTTTCTGAGGACTTAATCTACCCTCTGCTTAACCAAGGAGATTGGACCATGTGGTGCTAATAGCATTGAGTTTACTCCTTTTCTCCTCAAAGTCAGTGCCTTTACCCTTTTTCTTTTTGTACCTGCCTGTCTTTAAGGAAAACTTGTCTATCTACCTTGCTGAAACATTCATCCCTCTTCCTAGGTTCTGATTCCAACTCCTTTCTATGTCTCTTTCTCAAAAATTTCTCCATTAATACCTCAGGATAAAAAAAAATGTCAGTTGCTCTCTTTCCTCTTAAAATAAATTAAACAAAGTTGTTTCTACACTACCTGCCTTAATTTTCTCTTGTGCTTCCCCACATATGGGACTCAATTCCTGTCCTAGTGTTTACCTGAAATGGTTCCCTTCTGTTCTCTGTCATTGACAATTCACCATAAAAGAGAACCAGAAGCTCACTACAGATAGCAAGGGAGCAGGCAGCAGGTAGGTTTGAATCTCCATCTTTAAGCAGAAAATCTCCCATAATAATTGTTCTATATGTTTAGCATATTTGAGTTCTGGTGCTTTAAAAACATTTGACAATGACAAGTTTCATGAAATTACAGAGAGGTTAAGTGACTTGTCCAAGATGAGTGGCAAATTGAAGAGCTGGTATTTAGGTCTTCTGAATGCCTGTTCTTATTTTTTTATATTATTAGGCATAACTAGGGGGGGCATTTTTAAGATAAGAAATAAAATTCTTCCTCAGTTGTTCATAAAGGATTGTCTTCCATGTCAATATAATTTTAAATTATGAAGTCGTTTCTGTCATGAATGATTTATTTCCCTCCCTCCAGGATGATGTATAGAGCCTGGTCACAAGGCCAAGCCTTTATGTGTAATATGAAGAAATTTGACTCTAGATTGACTTTCAGTTCTTGACAATGTGGGATAATGTCAGAAAGTGTCAGACTGGGTCAGAGGACAGCTTTCAATTTGGGAAAATCCTTGAGATACCCTTTCTCAATCTTAATCTGAGAAAGTATCTCCTCTTTCTAACTGGTCAAATTTGGAGGAGTAGAAGGGAGAGAGTTTTTCAGAATTGACCTATAGACATTTTTGAGAAAATTGCCATTATTCCTAAGCTTGACATCAGATACAAAAGAACACTATCCTTTCTTTAATTTCATCATCTTGACTCTTTTCCTTTTGTACTCTGAACCATTTGGTTCCATTGAAAGGGAGCCCATAAATTTCCCCAGAATACTTTTGGTTCTGGAATATTGTGACAATAGCTATTTCACAAAAAGCAAAAGATCCAGGGAATAAGAAATATGGCTGCACATTTTAGGCCTATTTCCTATGTTTTGAGTTCTGTCAAGGAATCCCATGTTTTGGGTTATGAAAAATAATTTTGAGTCAGTTAATACATGTAATTGGAAAACTTTTACCTCATTTTGACATGGTTGGACAGTAAAAAAAAAAAAAATGACCTGAAATGTTTCACGAGAAACTATGTCTAAGGTTGTGCTTAAATGAAATAACGTGAAATGCTGATGTAAAATACAACAGTTTGATGTACTTTTATGTATCACAATACATAAATTTAAATCACTTTAAATTATTATTAAATTACTATTTGGTTAACAATAAACTAACAAGACACGGGGGTTATAAGAATGTGGTTTTAGAGGTAAAAAAATCTACTTTTTTTTTAACCTCTCAATAGTCTAAGAGTACAGTTACTTTTCTCTAACTTTGTTTTGTTTTTTGCACATTGTGTGTAACAAGCAGGCATCTTCCACTTGCTGAGTTTTCAGTTATCTTGCACTTTGATTTTTTTACTCACTTTGCAGTCACAAGATGAGAAATGTAGACACTGTGTACAAACAAGAAGTTCGTGCAAAGTCAAGCTCTCAAAACCACATGCAAGACTCAGTGGCACATGGTTTCGAGCTTACACACTCCAGGATCATGTAATTACAGGCATGCAGATGGAAGGAAAGTAAAGCACCTACATCATGAAAATAGAGGATGATGAAAGAGAATGACATTTTCTTTATGACAATTATCTAATGCAAACCGTATACCCATAACCTTTATCAGAGTGGAGGAAGGAGCAGATAAGTGACTTTTTGTGGGGAGGGGGAAACTGTATATAAATATTACTAGAGGTCAAGTTCTTGTTAAACTTAAGGATTTCTATTCTGTACTTGGCCTCTTCCAGGTTATCTTCTCCAGGTCCTTGCTTTGTATTTCCTTTGCTACATCATGCAAAAAAGATCAGAACTAACATTGGAAATCACTTAACAAGCTCTAAACCTGACAGATAACAAGGGTGTTCTCCACAATTTACACGAGAATTAAATTGGATATAAATACCTCCTGTTCTTACCGGTGGGTGTTGTGATTCCATGTATTAAGGTGTGAAGCAGACAGGAAAGAGATAAATCTTTCATAAGTACATTGTAAATAGGCAAGTGGTATATAAACCATATTCATAGGTAATAGAGTCAAACAATGAAAGCTAAATAGTTGTCAAAAAGAGACTTTATCACAAAAATGGTCACAAAACTAGTTATATGGAGAGGGGATGTACAATATATAATTGTTTTATTACTGTTAGTGAAATAATCTGGCAGTATGGAACAACAAAATTGAGTGACACGTGTTCTGATTAAAAAGTCTTGACACTGCTTCAGCCAACCCAGAGTTACAGAATCCCCAATAGTTTCTGAATGCTGGTATCTTTGTTCAACAATAATACAGATGGAAGCATCGAAAGTGATAAATTGGTAGGTGATTTCTTATGAAATTTAAGTTATATCTTAGTGATATAAATTTATCAAATGAATTTTCTCAAGTAACTTTGGGATAATTAGAAATAACTCATGGAATTCAGTTATGCTTTTATATGAAATGTACTAATTGATTGGCTTATCAAATGTAAATTTTTATAGCGGCATGTCCTTACTTCTCAGTCAAATACATCACATTTGGCTTTAATCTGCTTATCCTTACATGGCTTTCAAATTGGGCAACATTTGCAATGCCTTCTGCCCTTTGACTGCTAATTTTGAACCTTTGCTTTTTTGTCAGAATATTACCAGTCAAATAAAAAATGTCAAATTAAATTGGATAGGCTCACTTATGCAAAAATTGTATTATGCTGTTCATGTCATTAAATGTGAGTGGTTTGATTTTCTGAAGAATTCTTAGCAACAGGGTCCTTGCCCACTGGAGGAGTTGACAGATGGGAGGCCATCATATTTTTAATCTTTCCTAATAGATCTGTGATATGCCATAGAATTTGGGCGTGTCACATAATTTATCTGTAGGAATCAGTCTCTGTGGCTATACAGGTAGGTCAAGAGAATGTGTGCAATTCACCTAATAATAAAAAGAGCTCTTTATGCCATGGTGATGTCCTTAATTATGTTGATTTTTAAACATTGATAGACATGGGAGGAATTATGAAAAGTGATTGTTGATGTTGAATTTGCTTAAAAGTTATGAAGAAATCCATATTTCCTCCTTGAAAGGAAAGATGCATTAAACCAGGTACAGTAAAAGGGCACATAGTTAATTGTAAATATAGAAAAATTTGTCCTTAACAGAAATATGAAACTTCCAATCATAAAATGTTTATGGCATGCTGAAGTTCCCTAACCTCTCCCACAAATCCTCAAAATGTCCTGTTTTTTTTTTAAAGGAATGTTAACTTTGGATTTCTGTTCGGGGGCATCAGAGTGATTGTTACTATTTGCTTGTCAAATCTTAACACACATGGGTCCAACTATTTTTTTGGGTGCTGGAAGCTAGGACAAGTGCTGAAAGCCCAAATCCTGTGTTAATCATGTTCTCCCTAACCAGAAGTGGGAACTCTACTACACAGTTATATCAGTTTGCATCATGTTATAATGCCTTTGCCACACAGTATAACTAGATATAGCACCATGCAATGCCATGAATTGAGAATGAGAGACTATCTCCAGGGGAGAAAATAAACATCCGAGAGGAAAACAAAAGCAAGGGGTTCAAAGCTGGTGAGACTGGCTTTCCCATTTGAACTGTAGCTATAATGCCTGAAGTACTTCCATTTTGGAAAACAGAAATACATACCATGTTCATGTCAATGCCATTGGTGTATGTCCATGCATGCTGGAAATATTCTTCAAGCCGTTGCCTCAGAGGGTTGGGGATTTGGTGAAAGCGAATGAACTCTTTTACTCGAAGCATCTGCATGTGGTACCTGGCAGTTCCCGAGTATAGTCTTTGGATAATTGCAGATACATTTCCAAAAATGCTTGCATACATTAGTGCTGGATTGGATAAAAAACAAAGTTATAGGGACTGCACTTGGGCATTTTTATATCTTGTCAGAATCTCAAGTTTGTAGATTTTTTTATGATCTCAATCCAGTTGTAAAGATTTATCACTGGCCAATGGGGAAAAAAATTAAGTGAAGCCAATATTATAAATTTTATAAATTTGATAATAAACCTGGAGAGGAAAAGTCTCCAAATTCACCATGGATTCTAAATTAGAATACAAACTCAGATTGTTTACATTATCAACCTATGATCTGGAATATTGACTACAGAGATAAAATGCCTTTAAAATAAACATTTTCTTTGTAATGTAATAAGGATATATGTCACAGAGTTACCACAGATATGTTTTCTGGAGCTGGATTAAAATGTTTATTTTTAACCTGTGACATCTCTGCCTCTCAGACTCAAACCTAACCTTTTAATATTAAAAATCTATTATAAATCTCAAGATTATTTTGAATACTTTGGTTTTGCTAAGGAATGATACATTGTTTTAAGGAACTCATACTTTCCTTATTTATTTGTATATGATTTTTAACCTATTAAAATTCAGTTTTACAGTATCTTGACATGAGAAACATATCTCAGGCTTGAGTATGAGGACATCATTTTATTTTTGTAGAAAAAAATAGAATATACATTTCCCTTTTGTCTGTGAGAAGAAAGAACTGCAATGAGAACCCTTGCTATACATTCCAGTACTTATGTAGAATAAGTGTTTTCCGGGCTAAATCTTTGTGATTTAACATAAGTTCTTTGAGTATCTTCTCTTTCCTTTTATGTTTGTATTGTTTCCAATAATCCTAAAACAGTGCTATATTCTATACAGAAAGTCAAATCATGATACATGGACCGTATTCTGATCTCTGGGCATGTGTCAGAACCGTAGAGAGAGGGTAGCATATGTTTAAGGCACTGGGCCTGCAATATCCTGAGCACGTGGTAAAAAATGACCACAGTGTTTGATTCAATTGTATTCAACAAACACATTCCCCACCCGCCCCCCACCAGCACAACACACTTTACAGACCTTTACTTCTATAAACCCCTTGATCATTTTTCAAGTAGATTTTGACCAAATTCGGGTTAAGCATTTGAAAACAACTTATCTTCTTGGTCATTTGCTTAATTTTCCATCTGATCTTTATCTCTTGGTTCATATGGCCTTGTATACCATAGATACCTCAAGTCAGAGAATGCCATAGAGAAAGAAGTGGCCCTTTGTTTTTATCTATTTAGAGATGAAAGTTGGGGAGATCTGTAGTGAGCCTGACCTGGGATGTGTGAAGGACAGTAATTCTCAGTAAGGTAGACAAGCTGTTTAGATTGGACCTTCCAAAGATAAAGACTCGTGCCTAATTTGAGTAAAAGAGTAGTTGATTAAGAAGAGAGTTAGCAATACTTGCCTGAAACTGATTCCTGTGATCCAAGGAGATTCCTGTGAAAAATGCATTTTACTCTTCCTAACTGTAGTGTCAGAAATATTTATGCATGCTGTTGTGTCTCCAAAGTATCTATCATTTTCTCAGGTAGCACACATTAAGTTCATTTGATTTAATCAGGGGGACATAATCAATGCCAGTTATTTTTTTTAATTTTTTTAATGTTTTTATTTATTTTTGAGACAGAGAGAGACAGAGCATGAGCAGGGGAGGGGCAGAAAGAGAGGGAGACACAGAATCTGAAGCAGGCTCCGGGCTCTGAGCTGTCAGCACAGAGCCCAACGCAGGGCTCGAACTCAAGGACTGTAAGATCATGACCTGAGCTGAAGTCGGATGCTTAACCAGGTGAGTCACGCAGGTGCCCCTCAATGCCAGTTATTTTATTTAAAGCACATAACTACTTGGAGGCGGGTCAGGGAAAGCATTCTTAATTTGTTTGTAATACATACTATGGTTTCATTTCTACACTGTGGCTTTATCTCCATACTGCTATGAAAATGAACCAAAACATTAGTCTGGGTCACAGACAGGTATTTCCATTCATTGCCAAAATGGCAAAATCTAGATTAAAAGCATGTAGTTTAATATATGAATAACATGTATTTCTCTTAGGCAATTCTATGTGGTGGCTTTTTAAGTTGTAATGAAGGCACGAATTATTTTTTCTGATTTTTTTTTCAGGAGCAACTGGAGCCGTAAGCAAGAAAGAAGCACAACATAGTTATATTCTTTATACATTATTCGGTTAATGCTTAACAATTGGCATACGAGTCAAAAGTAAGATGGCAAATATGAATCAAAATATGAGTCAAAAGCAAGATGGTAGACTATATAAAGGCATTTCTCTCTTCAACTCAATATTTTATTTAGCTTTCCTCAATAGATAGTTGCAATTTCACCAGATGGTTTGTTTTAGGCTTGGATATTATAGAAACAAAACAGGTGTATCTTAAAACTTCCTTCAGCACACCACACCTAAAATCTGATATGCTAACCAAATGGATGTATTTAGTAGGCCATTAAACATTAGCTGAAATGTACCGATAGAGCAAATACACGTTTTCTACCTAATACACAAACTTTTAAAAAGTTTAACCTAAAAAATTAGATGTTATCGGTGTGTAATTTACATACAATAAATTAAATAGGTGTTAATGGCACAGATCAATTAATTTTTACCAATGTATACGCTGCTATAAACACAATCAAGACATAGAACATTCCATCACCCCAAAAGATTCCCCAGTGTTCGTTGGCTGCCCTGCATACTCACTTCAGAACCTAGACAACCACTAAGTTCCAATGTATGTCATTAAAGATTAGTTTGCATTTCCTAGGTTTTCATATAAATGGAGTCATGATGTATACATTCATTTGTGTTGACTTCTTTTGTTCAGCATGTTTTTGAAATTAATCCTGTTGCTGTATAAATCATTAAAATGTTCTTTTCTTTTTTTTTTTAATCACTGTGCAGTATCCATCCAATGGCTCTACCAGTTCAGTTCATCTCTTCTGTTGACAGAAAGCTCATTGTTTCATTTTTGGTTACTATGAGTAAAACTGCTGCGAACATTTGTGTACAAGTCTTTGTATGGGCATATACTTCCATTTCCCTTTCAAACACCTAGGAGTGGAATTGTGTGGTATGTTTAACTTTATAAGAAACCACGCGACTGTTTCTCAAACCTGTGTCAATTTATACTCCCTCCAGCAATATGTGACAGTATCAGTTGTTCCCAAACCAACAGTTGGTATTGCCAGTCTTTCATTTTAACCTTGTAGTGGCCATGTAATACCTCATTAGAGTTTTCATTTGCATTTCCTGATGACTAATGACATCTTTTCCTGCACTTATTGCCCATTAATTTATCTTCTTTTGTGAAATGTGTTTAAATCTTTTGCTACTTTTTAAATTGAGTTGTCCTTTATTACAGAGTTGTAAGAATTCTTGATATATTCCAGATACAAGTCTTTTTTTTTTTTTTTAGGTCTGAGTATTGAGAGTATTTTCTTCTAGTCTATCATTTGTTCCTTTTCTTAATAGTGTCCTTGGAAAAGCTGAGGTACCAATTTTGATGAAATACAATTTATCAAATTTTATTGTATGGCTCAGGCTTTTTGTTTCAGTTTTGGTAATTTGTTTCACTATGGAGCTTTTCTATCACATCTAAATTGTCATATTTATTATTATAAAGTATTTCATAATCTTATTTTATTATTCTTTTAATATCTTTATAATGGATAGTAAGATCTTTTCTTTCATATAAGACATGTTAACTTATGTCTTCTCTCTTACCAGTCTAATAAGAGGTTTATCAATTTTATTGATCTTTTAAAGAGCCAGAATATACTACCATTAATTTTCTCTCATGTATGATTTCTATTTTATTAACTTTTGCTCTTATCTCTGATATTTCTTCTACTTATATGTTTAATTTGCTTGTCTTAAAATAGAAGATTAGATCCTTGATTTTTAGATCTTAAGACAGAAGCTTAGATCTTTGATTTTTAGATCTTTTTTTTTTAAAAATATAAACACTTAAGGGGTACCTGGGAGACTCAGTCAGTTGAATGTCTGATTCTTGATTTCAGCACAAGTCATGATCTCATAGTCGTGTTATCGATTAAGCCCCACATTGGGCTCAGCACAGAGAGTGGAGACTGCTTGGGATTCTCTCTCTCTCCCTCTCTCTGCCGTTCCCCCAACTTATGCTCTGTCTCCAAATAAATAAATAAACTTAAAAAAAATAAAAACACTTAAAGGTACACATTTCTCTCTGAGCACTGTTTTAGCTGTCTCTTACACATTTTGATACATTTTATTTTCTGGTTCCCTCCCCCATTTTCAGGGAATCCACATACACATTTGTTAAAGTGCTTGGTATTGTCTACCAGTTTCATCATTTCTGTCAATTCTGGCTGTGAGCTTCATTTTTTTGTTTTATTAAGATATGATTGACATATAGCATTATATTAGTTTCAGAAGTACAAAGTAATGATTTGATATTTGTATACAGTGAGAAATGATCACCAAAATAAGTCTACTTAATATCCATCACCACAGTGACAAGAACTTTTAAGATCTACTTTTTTAGGGGCACCTGATGGCTCAGTCGGTTAAGCATCCAACTTCTGGTTTAGGCTCAGGTCATGATCTCACAGCTTCGTGGGTTAGAGCCCCACATCAGGCTCTGTGTTGACAGCACAGAGCCTGCTTATGATTCATTCTCTCTCTCTCTCTCTCTCTCTCCATCTGTCTCTGCCCCTCCCTCCCTTTTTCTCAAAATAAATAAATAAACATTAAAAAGTAGCCTAAATTTTTTTTTGGTAGTTTAGGGGTGCCTGGGTGGCTCAGTCGGTTAGGTGTCCAACTTTGGCTCAGGTCATGATCTCGCGGCTTGTGAGTTCGAGCCCATGTCCGGCTCTCTGCTGACAGCTCAGAGCCTGGAGCCTGCTTCTGATTCTGTCTCCCTATCTCTCTGCTCCCCGCCCCCCCCAGCCCCGTTCACGCTCTGTCTCTCCCTCTCTCTCAAAAATAAATAAACATTAAAAAAATTTTTTTGGAAGTTTATAAATGTTAGTTTAAAAAAATAAAAAAAAAGATCTACTCTTCTAGCAAGTTTCAAATGTACAATATAGTATTATTAACTATAGTCACCATGCTGTACATTACATCCCTATTTGTTTTTTTATTTATTTTTTATTTATTTTAATAACCAGAAATTTGTACCTTTGATTCTTTTCACCCATTTTACCTACTCCTCACCCCAGTCTCTGGTAACCACCAATCTATTCTCTGGATCCATAAGCTTGTTTTTTTTTTTTGTTGTTGTTGTGGTGGTGGTGGTTGTGGTTGTATCTTACTCTACTCAGTTAACTAAAGTGTTTTCTCTTTTCCTAAAATATGAAAATTGTCTGAAGAAACCAAGTATTCTTCTTAAGGAATCAATAGAAATAGCTTAGTGCTATATTTAAGAAGGAAGGTAGGAAAGAAAGGAAAAAGGTAGGAAGAAAGGAAGGAAGGTAAAAAGACTGCCAACAACCCTGATTTAGGGATTAGAGATTGGGTATAGGCCAAATAAAGAACTGGGTTTTCTTTAATTTAAGATAATTCACAGGATAAATAGTAGTATGTATTTAACAATCCTCACAAGTGATGGGTATTCCCTAAGTGGTGAGCAGGTTAAACTTCAGTGCATTTGAAAAATTCGTTCTTGCAAATTCTAAGTTTCAACATACAGGTTCTGTTTTCTTTATGAAAAGTATATATATTTTTTTCTATACAGATGTTCAAGTAATTAGGAACAGACTTTTAAAAATTTTGTTTGCTACCTGTTTCACTAAGATTGATAATCTCTGTAAAGTATTTACTGGCAGTTGTAATCACAGAGTGGGTGGGACTGTGCTTGTTCCGAGAGATTTAGTCTCTCTGGAATGAATTTTTCCATTTTTCCCAGTAGGTCCCTCTTCATGTCCTTCTGGGTACAAGATTACGTCTGTGTTTGTAGTACAGACTTAGCCTGCATCTGTAGAATATGTTGGGTTATTTGAATATAATACAATTTGCCTATAGCAATCCTAGCATAATAAAAATACTAAGACATACATATGAAAAGTAAATTTGAAATACGTTGAACAATAAACTGGGTGAATTGATTTAAGTTTCATAATAAAGGTTATCTAAGTATATTTCATTAGTTAATGTGTTAACATTTAAAAAGCAACTCTGGATCTGTTTTCATATTTGTATACAATCTAAGGATGATGCCCTTTTTTAAGCATTCAAAATCCATTATGCTTTTGTCAATTGCTGTTTGGTATCAGCAAGGTTATCTTTAGTGACTCCACAGTATGATTTTTAAGAAAAATTATACGTATTTTTTAATGCGGTTTTTTTTTGCTTCTTATTCCAAAAAAATATACCTTATTAATGACACTGATGTCATCATCCTATTACAAGGTAAAGAGCAATAACTGAAATTTGGCCTGATGTCATAGGAAAAGGCATTTTTAGTCAGTAAGTGGTGAAGAATATATATATTTGTGTATATATGTGTATAAATGCAGATACATAAGAAACATTTCTATTATTTCTATATATTTTATATAGAAATATATATTCTATATAGATAGAAATATATATATTTTATATAGAAATATATATTCTATTACTATTACATTACTAGATAGAAATGTATATATATGTATATGTATATACATATATATATGTGTATATATATATATATATACATTTCTATCTATCTAGAATATAATGTAAACTAGTCTTTCCCATTGTAATCTGACCTCAGCTTAAAATAGAAAATAACCATTGGTAACAAATTACAGACACTTTTACAGCAGTAAAAGTGAACTGCAAGTCTCAGTTCCTGGATCCCAAGATCCATGCCACTCCAGTTTTCAGTTTTTAGTTTTCTGAAGTCCCGAAAGTCCTTCGGTGTCTCCCTTTCACAGAATCAGTTTTGATAGAATATAGTACCCATATATGTAATCCCATTATCTCTACAGTTTTCTATAATTTTTTCTTTGCCTTATTCTTAATGTTCTAGAGATATCAATTTCGTGATATTATCTCATCCTAATAGATAACAAAAGAGAAATCTACTTACAGCCAATCAACATGACACAGATTGAAAAGATTTTCTCCGAATTGGTGTTAGGAGACACATTCCCGAATCCTACACTGGTTAAGCTGCTGAAGGTAAAATAAAGTGCTGTGACGTATTTGTCTTTAATGGATGGTCCAGAACTTGAGTCACTGTCATTGTAACGTTTCCCAATTTGTTGTCCTAAGGAATCCAACCATCCGATTTTGTCTGTCAAGTAGGGCCTTTCTACATTCCCAATTGCATACCAAATGCAAGCCAGCCAGTGAGCAATCAAGGCAAATATGCACATTAAGAGCATTAGAACAGCAGCGCCATATTCTGAATAGCGATCAAGCTTCCGGGCCACTCTCACCAGACGAAGGAGTCGAGCTGTCTTCAAAAGACCAATTAATGTTGTTGTCTGTGGAAACAAATGTGTATGGTCAGAAACAGTTGGCAAACAACTCAGTGTATGTTCCTGTGAAGCAAAGTAGGTAGAAACAGGTCAAAACAAGATGGTAGCATTGAAGATAAATGCATATTTGAATGAAGTATTAAGGTTAGTTTTTGTTTGTTTTAACTTTGTCTGCTTTGGAAAATACTTTGAAAGTGTGTGGTACATTCATATCTTGGCATGCAAGACCCATGGGACAGACACTCCATCTGTCTAGCTTTATGCTCTAACCAAGTGCCTTGGAGATAACGAATAGTCAGTAAATCATTCATTCACCAAGAAACATCCCATGTGTTACTGGTGTGCCTAGCAAGTGCCTACACACTGGGATTATAGCGTTGAGCAAACAGATGTGATCACTTTTATAATAGAAAGATGTTTATTTACTAGACAAAATGCTGTCTCTAGTGAGGAGAAATGAGGTCCACTGTCTCGAGGGGAGAAACAGATTTTTTTTTTTAACGTTTATTTATTTTTGAGACAGAGAGAGACAGAGCATGAACGGGGGAGGGTCAGACAGAGAGGGAAACACAGAATCTGAAACAGGCTCCAGGCTCTGAGCAGTCAGCACAGAGCCCGATGCGGGGCTCGAACCCACAAGCTGTGAGATCGTGACCTGAGCCGAAGTCGGACGCTTAACCGACTGAGCCACCCAGGCGCCCCGAAACAGATGTTTTTTAAAGAAACGAACAATAGGATTGTTTAAAGAGTAAAAAAAAATGTGACAACAATAATAAGACAAAGTGGTATGATAGAGTGGTATTTGAGGGCATGAGTCAGGATGGAGACTCCTTTGGAAAGAAAGGCCAAAGAAGAACTTGCTGAGGAACTGATACTAGAATTGAGAGAAACCTGCATAATGAGAAGAACCAGGCAAGCAGATAATTGGGAAACTTATTGGATGATTGCATGCATGCCTTAGACACTATATTTAAATTCATTTTTCCTTCCCAAATGTGTTAAATTGATAAATTGTTTCTTGAAGTCCCAATGATATTACGTATTTTTCTTTGGGGTGTGATATGTGTAATTAATTGTATGATTATTACTGACCAGGTATCTAATGATAGGACACTTCTATATAATAACAGGATACTTCACTGGTTGTTTGGATTTGAAATCTGATAAGTACAAATTACAAGTTCATTTCTTAGGTTTCCTAAATAATGTCAGCTATAAGTACTATATAATTCACAGGGCATATAATTATTCCATAGTTACATGGTGTTTACCAATCAATTATTGAGTCATTTTATGTGTTCATTGTTGGTGTTTATTTTGCAAAGTACATCCAACTGCATTAGGAATACTTATATTTTAATTAAAGAAATAGCACATGGAAGAACTATCACCCTCTATCCATATTGATTTGGTGGAAAAAAAGCACTAAATATTAAGAAAAATAGTTTCATCAGAATTCTAGAAGTGTTGTAGTTTTTCTTTTTCTTCAGAGTGGTCACTAAGAGGAGGGGAGATCCCTTGGTCTCCTCCAAATTCTTTTTAAGTTTGTATTGGAACCTTCTAGAGGTGAGAGGAGCTTGTGTAGTTGGGATGTGCTTATTACATTTGGGCTGTGGTCTTTGTTCATTATGGGATGTGTGAAGAAGTGAGTCTTCTCTGCTCCCAATGTTGAATTATTGTTTTTCAAGGTGGAATAAAGAAAATAGCATTTTTTTCTTCACAAATGTGAGAGTATATCTCTTCTCAACAAATAAAGGGAGAGTCTAAGTTATTATTAAGTAGTTCTCTGGAAGAAAAAACTTTCCATCATTTGAATTATTAACATTTTAGATGATCAGTTTTTTTTCAAATTTCGTTGGTTCTTTGTTTCAAGTTTTTGTTTAAACTCTATTTAGTTAACATATAGTATAATATTGGTTTCAGGAGTAGAATTTAGTGATTCGTCACTTCTATGTAACACCCAGGGCTCATCACAAGTGTCCTCCTTAATACATCACCCATTTAGCCCATCCCACACCCACCTTCACTCCATCAACCCTCAGTTTGTTCCCTATAGTTAAGAGTCTCTTATGGTTTGCCTCCTTCTGTCTCTTTTTTTTTTACGTTCTTTCCCCTATGTTCATGGGTTTTGTTTCTTAAATTCCACATATAACTGAAATCATATGGTATTTGTCCTTCTTTGACTTACTTAGCATAATACACTCTAGTTCCATCCACATTGTTGCAAATTGCAAGACTTATTCTTTTGATGGCTGAGTAATATTCCATTGTATATATAATGGAATGTATATTCCATTATATATCTATATCTAAATGTATATGTATATGTATATGTATATGTATATGTATATGTATATCTATATCTATATCTATATCTATATCTTTACCCAGTCATAGTCAATAGACATTTGGGCTCTTTTCCTAATTTGGCTATTGTTGATAATGCTGCTATAAACATCAGGGTGCATGTGCCTTTTTGAATCAGTATTTTTGTATCCTTTGGTATAAATACCTAGTAGTTCAATTTCTGGGTCATAGGGTAATTCTATTTTTAAATTTTTGAAGAACCTCCATACTGTTTTCCAGAGTGGCTGCACCAGTTTGCATTCCTACCAACAGTGCAAGAGGGTTCCCCTTTCTCCACATCCTTGCCAGCATCTCTCATTTCCTGTGTTACTGATTTTAGCCATTCTGACAGGTGTGAGGCAGTATCTCTGAAGTTGTGATTTGTATTTCCCTAATGATGAGTGATGTAGAGCATCTTTTCATGTGTCTGTTTTAGCTGATCAGTTACACATTGGGACTTTGGAACAAACAAATGGGTGTATGAATTCTGTATCCATACCCATCTATCATCTTGGAGAAGTTGTTTACTTCATCTCTAGACCTCAAATTTTTCATCTGTAAATGAGCATAATAATGCCTCCTCATAGGTTTGTAGGTAATGCCCAGTAAATAGTAGCTTTTTGTTCTTATTTAAATATCTCATAAGCTTTAGTTTCTATCAGTAAGTGGGAACATTATATTGTAAAATGGATGGATACACACATTTTCCAAATGCATTACTTTGATATCTAGAATTCCAAATGGAGGATTTTCCAACACTGGCCTTGGCATCCTCAGGAAACGGTGGGAATTTTAAAGACAAAAACATCATCTACATGCACTGGTTGCTTGGATTTAGTAGCAGGAATCACTGGTCCAACGTGTCTCTTTTTACACTTCACAGCTTGTTTGTGTGTTTATATTTCCTCCATGCTCTGTTAGCTATTTACTTGTGTTGAGAAATCAGAAATATTGAAAATTATTGCTTAAAACTTCTCTTCTTTGGAAGAAAAATTTTCTCTCAACCTCAAAATAAGTGAAATATAATGAAAATTCTCTAAGGTATTTGGTTAATGAAGTGAAATGCTTCAAAACAAATGAGATGTTTTAATAACATATTGTGATAATAAGTACTAATGACTCTTCTGGCTGCCAAGATAGTAAAGCAAAAATGATGTTATATAATCCATCTGCTGTGTAGGCCAGCTCCCTCCTTTTTCTCTCCCTTCAAAGAAACATCTGATGTTTCTTCTAGGATTATATCAAAATAAGGCAAAACCTAAATGACAGTAAGTTCTCTAAGCAGATAAGTGAATATAATTTGTATAATAACACACAAATGACATCTTTTCTGGACAAAAAAAAAGCTTAACAAATATGGTACACGATGAAGTCTCAAACCAACTGACATGATACTAAATGACTGCAAGGGTAGAGAGAGGGAGATGGGGAGAGAGGGAGGGAAGGAGAGAGAGAGAGAGAAAAGAAGAGGGAGAGAAAAGAGGGAGAAATTTCTAAGCAGTTGTTTTATCTTTCAGTTGCTTCTGAGGATGAATGAAAATGGACTTCAACAGTCAAAGCCATTCTCTTGTGATTCCATAAGATGTACCCAAGCATAACTACATATGTTGTTTGGCAATGTAACAAATGACTTGATCTTATTTGTATTGTTATCAAGATGCTGCTAACACACCTGGGCTTTCTTCCTTAGCTACTGTTGTGTACAGCCTATCTTGTAGATAGATGACACGAGACTGCAATAACACTTTTCTTCTTCTTTAAATTTCTCTTTAAAGATTTAAAGGGTTTTTCCCATTTTACACAAAGGAAAAATGACTGCAGCAAAATCTCAGAGAGCAAAGACTAAAGAATGATCAGTTTCCTCTTGCTGATTTGTTGGTGACTATTTGTCCCTTTGTTTACTTCAATGTACTATCTCCGTCTTATGCACAAATGAAAAATGAGACCCACAACTACCTTATAGCTGTGTTAACATCAGAACATGGCTGAGGGGAATGTTTTTGGCATACATGTTTCTCTGACCATATATCTAATTTCATGTAATACTCAGCCATACTATGAAAATTTATTTTGTGTTTTTTTTTCCAATTTTTGAAAATAGAAATAAATCCATCCTTACGCTTATCGCAACAATTAAAAAAACAGTAGAGGTACAAAGAATCTTAGGTATTATTTTTTAACTTTCCACTGGTATCAGAAAAAATATTGTCTGCTTTTTGCTACTTTGGGTAGACTAACCAAGCATAAGAGCTCACAAGAGGTATGTGTGATTATGCACTACAAAGATATCATGACAATAAATAAGATGGAGAAAGAGGTGAGCGACTTGGCAGTAGATGGAAGCAAGGTACTTTGTTTTTTGGTCATGCCCATGAATTGCAGCAAAGGAGACATAATGAACTCTAATAAGTCATGTCTCTGCCTCATCAGTACCTATGCCACTTCAGAACTCCTTTCACTGTGATTGAATGGTATTTCAAACTCTTTTTGCCTGAATGCCACAGTAAAGAAAGTGTACTTGTTTAAGACTTGTATTTTTAATGTATTTTGTCAGAACTTTTTAAATGTAAAATGATTTTTCCCCTGGAATTTCAAATTATTGACATTTTTGGGTGGCTGAAGCATATCATCCAATTTAAATTTTTTTAAAGACCTACCCACATCCATAGTTTATTAAAGTCCTGGATACTTTCTTATACTGAGGTAGAAGTTAGTCTCCGTTATTACGGATGACTTTCTTAATGAAACTTTATTTAAAAATATATCCTCTAAGCAATTGAAATTTTGTAAACACGTTAGATACCAGACCCAGACTCAAGATATTTTCAAATGGTTCAGGCAATAATCTCTCTCAGTGTAAGTGGGATTCATTTTAAAGACCTGAAATTAGAATAGGGGATTTCTTGCTAGTGTCCAGCAATTCTCTACTCAAGAATAAATTTGGCTACAGTCAAACTGGGAAAGCCTCCTCAATACGAGAAAGTCTTATGCTCAATAATTTTTCAAAATAATTCTACCTTTTTTAAGTGAGCACTTTCAAGAATCTTATGTGTAAAATACTTTATTTCAGAGGCTTACTCTTCACAACTTTCGCCTGTAGTCAGCAGACAGAATTATTCTTTTATAAATGAGGAAATATAAGTATGTGATCTTCAGTGTTGTCTACAGGACTGAAAGAATGAATCATCGTTGAAAATCTCTACTTAATCCATCATTCCGTTCTGTTTGTCAAGAAATATTTGGGTTCAAGTGGAGAAATGGGAACACTTAGTGAGTAATACATTTCATAACTCTGCATTCCTGTTTTGCTTTAGATTTCATTTCAATTCCCTCCTAAGCCCTGGTACTTGTATACACCATTCCATGAATTACTTATCCAATAAAACCCAGTAATATTGAAACTAGTTTCAAGTTCCTTCAGCTTGAGCCACATTTTTTCAATATTTCTAAGGACACATTCACTAATACAATAAAAAAAGCGCCATATTTGCATATGTAAAAAACCTTAAGGAAATCACCTAGCTTATCCTTTCCTTATTCGTACCAAAACCTCACAAATCCCTGCACAAACTGTGGCTTTCAAACAGAAGGTTTTACAACCTGTCTGGGATAGTCACTCCAATATTTAACAACCTTTACTGTCAAGATGCTTTTATGCTTATTTTGTTTATAATTAACATTCTATTTTTGCTGCAGATGGAACTCACTTTCCCTTTCTTTGGTTACAATAACATGGAAAACTGGTCATCAAGTGATTTTAAAACAGCAGTAAGAAATGTTACAATGAGGGGCGCCTGGGTGGCTCAGTCGGTTAAGCGGCCGACTTCAGCTCAGGTCATGATCTCGTGGTCCATGAGTTCGAGCCCCGTGTCGGGCTCTGTGCTGACAGCTCAGAGCCTGGAGCCTGCTTTGGATTCTGTGTCTCCCTCTCTCTGAATCCTCCCCCGTTCATACTCTGTCTCTCTCTGTCTCAAAAATAAATAAACGTTAAAAAAAAAAAGAAATGTTACAATGAATAAAAAATTATGGATGTTGTATTTTTAAAAATGGAAATTTGACTTGTTTTGAGAAATATATAACCAAAAATTGAAACTTATATCATCTCTAGCAAATTGTAGACAATAGATGACATATACACGATGAATAAATGATCAAATTAGTGCAAAATATATTTTTTGATGGAATGTTCTTATCTTTCCTTGGTTCAAAAATTACTGCACTGGGGATCCTGTGTCTCTCACTTGTCCTGCCACAAATTTCGGCAGGCATGACCGACAGCCTCAAATACATGCCAATGAAGACATCTGCCTTAACTCCCAAAGAACTATCTAAAGAGAGATGCAGTCACTTTATGTATAGAAATATATTATGTATACAGGTCTTCAAAATGTATTTTTTATTTAAATTTGAACATGAGTGTGTCTAATGTTTTAGCAATTCACTTCTAACAAACTAATGGTAACTACTGTAGAAATCAGGTTCAGAAAGAATGCTGACAAGATGATCAGAATTGCTATACATATACTTCCTAAGTTTTTCCTTGTATCCATTCTATGATGCATCTAACAGACTAATGAAGCAAACATACCAATGTGAATAGAAACTCCTCTTTTCTATTAAAATTCCCCCCAAAGAGCACTGTAAATACTTAGGTTTCAAACACCTTGCCTGCATTCAGGATTCATGAAAAATAACAGTAAAGTGGGAATGGAGAGAGGTTGACAAAGCAAGTGATGAATCAAAAGAACACCAATTTTCAGGACAGGAAGAGGTTAATGAAGTGTGTAGCTAAAGAGAGAGCTCTAGATTCTAACAGTTGATCTATCTGAAACTAAGATTTGCCACAGATAAGCAAAATATGGGAACACTTGAGGCAGATAATGAAAAGTTGACTTTTTGGAGACTGAGCCGATAGTGTTATTCTCTTGCATCAGTGATATTGGGATAATTTTCTATGGATGGCATCATACTTGACGATGTAAAAATTAAGAAATAGAGAATCCCTTCCTTCCTGGGTCCGACTGGATGGCACTGACATCAGGAAGATATTAAGGACACAGGAAAACCAAGTTATTGTTAGTATTCCTTTCTTAAACATTTTTTTAACATTTAAAAAGATTAAATGGTTGTTTTGAAAAAGTGAGCAATTCTGCTCATGTATCTGCTTCAGTAAAAATGTATATGTCAAACTGTCCTCAGCATTGCTAGCATGTATGTATTATAGCTAAAATAATATAGATCCAAAATTTGTAAAGGTTTCCTTCTTCAGAGTTGAATGTAAATGAAACTGAAGTGTCACGGTTGCTTACCACTTAGAGAAATTGGCAAGGAAGACATTAATGTTTAATTGGCATTGACAAAATTGTTTTCTCTAAGGTTATCCAAGATGCTGTGATGCATAGAAAACAACATTTTAATAATTCAGCTAGAATTAAGCAATTACGAAATCATGACTGTTCTTATATTTAGTTTTAAAACACTCCTTCAGTTGATTATTTATGTCTTCATTTCGTAGAAATGTTCACCTATGAGCACATGAAAGCCCTCTCCTGGACTTCCTCTTTGTCCCAGAAAAGGCCACCAGTTCTTGGATATCTAAACAGCAGAATCGTTCCTGCCATTTTTAAAAATGCAGGTTTCGGGGCACCTGGGTGGCTCAGTCGGTTAAGCGTCCGACTTCAGCTCAGGTCACGATCTCGCGGTCTGTGGGTTCGAGCCCCGCGTCAGGCTCTGGGCTGATGGCTCAGAGCCTGGAGCCTGCTTCCGATTCTGTGTCTCCCTCTCTCTCTGCCCCTCCCCTGTTCATGCTCTGTCTCTCTCTGTCTCAAAAATAAATAAACGTTAAAAAAAATTAAAAAAAAAAATGCAGGTTTCAAGGCTTTACTTTAGACCTACCAAATATGAATCTACAAACTTTTTTATAAGACCCACACAGAAATCAGTGCATGGTCCTGATGGACAAACACTGATCTAAACCAATCTTTACCATGATTTCATCTAATTTATGTATAATTTAATGGATCTCAGTTCTTTTTCTTATATTCACATATATATCTTCTAGATGCTCATGGAGTCCTTGACTTGCCTAAATGCCATCTGTACTCGGATGACTGATAGGCATCTCAAACTTCACATGGTTCAAACAGGAATTTCTACCCCATAACGCACCTTCTTCCCCCCAGGCTTTTCCCATTTGGATACATAAGTGGCTACCTATAAAAGTCGCTTACGTAGTCTCCATCCTCCAAAATATTTCAAACAAGAAGAAACAACAAAATCTTTGAACCATCATTAATTCTGCTTTTTTTTCTTACTCCAGCAATATTTAGTCCATCAACAAGCCCTAACAGCTCTCTTCTACCATTTTCCAAATGTATTTACATCTCTTCACCTCTACTGCCACCATGTGGTGCAAACCCTTGTTGTTTTGTCCCTGCTACATTATAGCAAAAGCTCTAATATCATTCCTCTGCTTCTACCCTGACTAAACTTTCTGCAGACATCCACCATGAAGTCTTTAAAACTGTCCATTATATCATATTATTCTAACTCAGAAGGCTCCACTGCAGCCAGAATAAATACCAAATGTCACTGCTCCTTGTGATTTGGTCCCTGTCTGCATTCTCATATCTTAGCACTCAATGGATCAGCCTAGCTGCCACTGGCCTTGTTTCTATTCTAATACACCAAGCTTGTTCCCCAGTTCATTTTCACTAGTGTTTTCTTCTGCTTGAAATGCTCTGCATGTGTTTTCATGAGGCTCGTTTCTTTGGATCAAGTCTCAACTCCGCAAAGGTCTTTCCTAATTTCCCCATCCAAATTAGCTACCCACTGAAGTCGCACTGCACTACATGGCTATTTTCTTGTCAGTTCACAAAGTTCTTAAGAGGAAAAACAAAATAGCCTCTTCCTTCACCATGTGCAACCTTCTAATACTGCTCTTTCCTCTTCTCTTTATTACCAAGATTCCAGCAGGAGGGAGTCCTACTCCCTGCCTGTTAATTTCTGAAGATACTTCAGTTTGGCTTGTGACCAGTATCTGATCCATTTGCTACCAATGCATACTGAATTGACACACCCAGTGACTTGTTTTCAGCCTTCATCCTACTTTATATATTTACAGTATTTGACACCGTCTTCTTGAATTTTTCCTTACTTCTAGTTGAGTGAGGTAGTAGAAGTCCGGTAATGCCTACAGTGGTCTCCAACAACAGCAAAAATCTTCTGTGTCCTATATAATTTTTCAACATATCACAGTCATTTGTATGGGCAAAAATGAAATTTATTTACTAAGCGTCAATGCTGGGTTTTAATATAACAGATATTCACTTTTGTACATTTTAACATTCGTGAAAATATCCAGGAATTTAGCTACCATGTAAACTGAGAGATAATGAACTAGTCCAGTTTGGACCTTCATTAACAGGTGTTTGCTATTTCAGGAAATTACATCTTCAATGATATCAGGTCTTGTAGTACGTGTGTACTGTGCATATACATCATGGCTCTGCCAGTCTATGAGCACTATGAGTCTATCTCACAGTCCTGAGATTTCTAGGTATAATATATGCATGTATATATGTATCTACCTGCATATATGTATGTATACACATAAAAACCTATATAAGCACATACATATATATTCAACCCTTGTGTTAAGATGAAAATATAAAATAAACCAATAATGTTCAGTTTAATGTTTAATTTATTGCTCAAATATGAACTTCCTCATTATAACTAAGTACAAGCATCTGATAACTCCATTATATCATTTAATGTAGACCTATCTGAAACATTTACATATTCAACTAGGTATTTGATGAACATTTATTTCTTCTTTATATTAAGGGTGGACATTATATTTTATGTTTGTGAAATTATATGTATAAGAAGGCTATACTATCTATGACTCTTATTTAACAATAGTAGAAAGGGGCATTATAAAATATTTCTTATATTGGTTCTGATAAGACTGGGAACCGACGCTTTATAGCTCCATGCTTCTAGTGGGCTTCCTCTGTGACTGGCTTGGCTTTCCTATACTTTCTACCTGAAAAACTTCTACTGGCAATCAGGAACCCTTCCTTCCATGCTCATATGTCCTCCTGTACCTAACATTATGAAAGCATTTATCAGATAGTATTCCAGCTGCTTATCCACTGCTCCCCATTCTAGACTGCAAGCTCCCAGACAATGGGATCTTGTCTTACTGTTTTTGTTTTGTTCTGTTTTGTTTGTGTAAATACAGGATCTAGCCTGTTGGCACATAGTTTGTTCTTAAAAAATGCTTATAGAATGAATGAATCCACCTGAGTGGAGGCTACCATAACACTTTCTGGGAATGGCAAAATGAATTAAGTCAATTCTCATTCAAATTTGTCAAAAAACTACATGAAATTCTAACTGGTAAAGCAGATAAAATCAAGCCAATCCTTTTTAGTGGAGGTGGATGGCTCTGAGTCTTATCAGTCTGTCTTGATGTCAACTCTTGAGGGCCTCTGAACTCAGTCCAACTCTCTCAGGCACCTCAGCGATACTCCAGTTTGAAAAACATTGCACTGGATAATTCTCATCAGAGTGACCTCTAGCCTAATGATTTTAGGATTTGTCACTTAATTTGGGGTTAAAAATCCCCAAAAGTCTTTTTTATTCTATACTCATATGATGAAATGTCCAAAAATAGTTCCTTTGAATATAAGAGCTATTTTCTCTGGAAGCATTTTCTTCTTCTTCTTCTTCTTCTTCTTCTTCTTCTTCTTCTTCTTCTTCTTCGCAAGAAACAAAAATGAATGCTGTATATTTTTAATACTATTATTACATGACATTATACACTTTTGGAAAAGTATTATTCTGAAATATCATTATGTACTGAAAAGCCCGATTAAGAGTTTCATTACAATTATATACTATAGTTTGTATATAAAAGAAGTATCTTCTTTATTACTCTTGAAAAATGTATGAAGTAGTCCAATCCATCACAGGTATTATTATTACCTCTCATAGCTGACTCAGCCCAATAGCTGATACCCTTAACCCCCTTCCAGACCCATCCCTGCACTTGCTACCTTTGATGCCCACATACTTTCCTCACAATATGCCTCATGTTCCTGTGCTTTGCAATCCAGTAACTGTCCTCAAAATATTTTCTTTCTGTCTCCCATTTTCTTCAGGTTTCCCACATGCAACTAGCTAATCTAATACTATTATATGATTATAGATAATAAATATTTGTTGAATAAATGCCTTATTAAAGTATTTGCAGATTACTGTGGTAATGTGTAAGTAAAATGTAAGTAAAATGTAAGGAAGACTTCATTAAGAAACAGAGACTTTGGGGCGCCTGGGTGGCTCAGTCGGTTAAGCGCCCGACTTCAGCTCAGGTCACGATCTCACGGTCCGTGAGTTCGAGCCCCACATCAGGCTCTGGGCTGATGGTTCAGAGCCTGGAGCCTGCTTCTGATTCTGTGTTTCCCTCTCTCTCTGCCCCTCCCCCGTTCATGCTCTGCCTCTCTCTGTCCCAAAAATAAATAAACGCTAAAAAAAAATTAAAAAAAAAAAAAAAAGAAACAGAGACTTTAATCCAAAGGGATGGGAAGAAGAGGAGTAACCTTTGGCAAGCACATATGATGTACCTAGTACTGGGTTAGTCTCTTCATATATGCTGTTTTTATTTTTTTTTATTATAAAACTTTTTAACATTTATTCATTTTCTTTTGAGAGACAGAGAGAGACAGTATGAGTGGGGAAAGGCCAGAGAGAGAGGGAGACATAGAATTCAAAGCAGGCTCCAGGTTCTGAGCTGTCAGTACAGAGCCTGATGTAGGGCTCAACCCCATTAACAGTGACATCATGATCTGAGCCAATGTCAGACACTTAATGGACTGAGCCACCTAGGCGCCTCATATGCTGCTTTGCTGCTTTATTTTTAAAAAATCACAAGAGCCTACCTTTCACCATTTTACAGAAAAATAAATGAAATCTTAATAAACTATCTTGCCAAAATATAGCAAGTAAGTGGCACAGATGAAAACCAAACCCAGGTCTAAGTCCAAAGTCAGAGCTCTTCACCTATCAGATCACATCTTAAAAAAATGAGTGGCAGCTTTGGGAACATGGGGGAAGCCATGACAGTACACAGGAGTGGAGAACTGGCATTGCTTTCTTTAGGCAAACTTCACTTTTTCCTTGATGATATATGGGAAATGTGGTCCGGAGACCATTTTTTTCCAGAGACTATTTCATCCTCTACTAATGTGAATCACATAAATTTTCTCCTGTTTCAGTTCTCTTAAACTCTTGCCTAAAATAGTGATTATCTAAATTGCATAGGTTAACTTTATCATTTTCAAGTGATATAGTAATGGCATTAAATAAGTCAAATGTTGCATCCTAGAAATTCTACCTTCATGGTCATAATCAGCATATCCAAATACTCACTCGTTTGATTATTATGGATTAAATCTCATCAGTAAAGCAACTACTCTTAACAATCCTATTTACTTATTTATTTGTTCATCCATTCTTCTATTTCACCAAGTTGAAATTTAATTTGCTGTTGGTATACATATTTTAAAGTTTGAAAGAGTGAGATTTTATTCTATTGTTTACCAGTAAGAACATATTTGGTTTAAGTACATGGCTCACCCATTGTAAGAAACTCATAAAGATAAATATCTATAAATAAGTATTTCACTTTCTTCCCTCTTACTTAACAACGAAAGTTAGGAGTATCTGACATGAAAAATTCAACTGGTTTAAGAGCAGCTAACTTTTTTTGAGTATATTTCTAAGAGTTTCACATGCATTATCTCCCTAGATCCTCAAATTAAAAATAAATAAATAAAACAATGTAAGGAGGGGTAATATCATCCTTACAGAGGAGGAGAGTCAGGCTTGAGGCTTTGTGTGAGGTTTGTAGAACCAGGAAGGATATATTGCTCCATTGCCCTGCTCTTAACTGCTCAGAGTTTGACAGGCAGGGTCTGTAGGACAGAATTTACTTCTAAAGCAATTGTTCCTCTTGGCAGAGGAGGATTCCTTAATCGGTCAGGGAGCAAACATCTGCAGGAGGCATTTTTGATATCTGATCTCCTCTTAAAAACAAAAAAGAAAAGATGTGGTTTACCCTGAATTTTAAAAATTCAACACACTGAGGTTATCTTTTTTTAAGTTTATTTATTTACTTTGAGAGAAAGAGAGAGAGAGAATGACCTGGGAGGGGCAGGAAGGGAGGGAGGAAGGGAGGAGAGAGAGAGAGAGAGTGAGAGAGAGAGAGAGAGAGAGAGAATCTCAAGCAGGCTCCAAACTGCCAGCATGAGACCCGATAAGGGGCTCAAACTCACAAACTGAAAGATCATGCCCTGAGCTGAAATCTAGAGTCTGACACTTAACTGACTGAAACACTCATGAGCCCCCACATTGAGGTTATCTTTCCCAAGCCATTCCCTTAGAATTACTTTCACATCTTCTGTAAATCCTTCCATGACAGAATCCAGGAAACTTATTTATAATAAAAATTAGTGGCAATTAAGTGGAGGGGACATTAGGAGAACTTTTGGATCAAAGAACCTTTTGAGAATCTGATTAAAGTTGTGGACTCTATCAAGAAAATGCACACTGTACACGTACTTGTCAGATTTCCTTGAAGTTTCCAACTTTATAAGATATTGGGGACACAGAAGTATTTTCCAACGTAGATATTATCTAAGAGAAAGAGTTTTGAACACGACATTTCAGGAGATGCCTCTTCTATATAATTTGAACATAAACTAAGCTCTGGCTGTCTCAAACTGCAATTATGAGTTAAGAAATAAAGAGACTTTATACCCATGAAGTTAACATGTAGAGACTTTACATTCTGGAAATGTGTTATGTGTTATGAAACGCTTTTCCTACAGTCTGTTTTCTTGGTTAAAAGATAAATAGTCTTTAGTATCTCTTAGTATAAAAAGAGAGAACTATGAATTGTTTGCACTGGCAAAATTGTTCCATTTCATTTTATAGCATTTCCAATGAAGTGAATTTCGTCTCTGAGATATAGGACGTTTGTAAAGCAACCACTTGTGGTTTTTTGGCAGTCGAGATAGATGCACTTTAGTAATTGTGATTTTTCAAAAATAAGAGTCTTAAGCAGCTCTTACCTCATCAGAACCAGATCCAAAAATCAGCAAGTCAAAAGGAATTGCTGCCACCATGTCGATCAGGAACCAGCCTTTGAAGTAATGTATTGCTATTTTGGCCGGGTCACTTACCACTTCTTCATTCTGATTTACATATGTGGTTCTGAAGTTTATTAAAATATCTATGATGAACATAATATCCACAATCAAGTCCACCACATTCAAAGGGCTACAAGAGTAGCCGCATTCTCGTCTTTTCTGTTCTTCTCTGTCATTGAGGAGAAAGGCTGCAGAGTAGGGCGTGAATATAGCAGTGTATATGACCAACAGCAGAATAAGCCAGTCCCAGACTGCCTTGAAGGGGCTGTAGTGCAGTATTGTAAACTTGTTGATACGTGGTGTCTGGAGTTTATATTCTGGCAGGACATCTGCTCCTAAAGAGAGAACCTGAACACAGAAGAGAACATTACACAGTATATAAAAATGTCATTATGTGACCTCTTAACCTATAAAAATATGAAGGTAATTATACGTCAAAATCGATTAGGAAGAATGCATGTAATTGTGAAGTGTGTAAGTAAGAAAAACACGTACATTGAAACGAACCCAAATATCCCCCCCCCCACTATGTGGTATATTTGACCCCAGAAAACTCCATTGGTATTTCTTGATAAACATGATTTGCACTGAAAGTAATGGATATTGTCACTCTGATAGCAAGGAATGGTTGCGGGTTCCTTTGGAACATACTACTACTCAGAAATAAAAACACATACCCGTTTTTAGAAAATCATAAAATCAGACTGATACACGAGTAATTCAGTTTTCAAGCCTTAGAAAGGGTTGTCTGTAATGAATAGAAACAGCCTACTTGGATCCAGATTCATATTTAATTTACATATATTTAATTTATAATTAAACCCTGATAAATTAAACTCAACTCATTGAAATCTTTAATTACAATTTTTCCACCTGCAATCTGTTTTTAACCTTGGGGGGGGGGGATGCGGAAAACACAAGAGATTAAAATAAACACAAAGGAGTCTTTTTCCTAAAAGGTTGAGAGAATATTTTATAACCTGGGACAAATGTACTTTCACCCAAACTCCTCCATCACATGTAGAGAATCATGAAAAGACAATGGTGCAAAGAGATGTTCAGAATATCGATCTGGAAATGTTGCAAGATTAGTATCACCAAGGGGTACGTAAACCCTGAGATTTGTTCTACATAACAAGACACTGGGTAAAATAAAATAGCTCATCTTTTAGAGTCTTGATTGATCTGAAAAAATGAGAGTTCAATTTGAATCATAACCCAGTAGAAAATTTCATGAGTTGGTAATTTTTTTTAACTTTTTAAATGTTTTATTTTTGAGAGAGAGAGAGGGATAGAGTGTGAGTGGGGGAGGGGCAGAGAGAGAGAGAGACAGACAGACAGACAGACAGAATCCAAAGCAGGCTCCAGGCTCTGAGCTATAAGCTCAGAGCCTGATATGGGGCTTAAACTCACAGACTGCAAGATCATGACCTGAGCTGAAGTCAGACACTTAACCAATGGAGTTACCCAGGTGTCCCCATGAGTTGGTAATTTTAGACTAAGTTTCAAGAACAAAGCTCAAAACAAAAAGGTTACCTAGCTACCTAGAAAATGTAATTAGTCTAAATATATGGGTTTTACAAAAAATAAAAAATTTTGATGACTCCACAAATGGCAAAGACATGTTTTAAGGGAGCAGTAAGTTATAATCTTGTATTATGAATATTCCACCTATACACAATGGCCCTATTTCAGAGTTAATTTCACTAAATAAATTTTCTTAGGCTAGATTCTTGCAAATACAGCTAATATATGCTCATCTTTGCAGTATGAACCTCAGGCAATCTCCTATTGGTTAGAGAGTATTATTTCTGCGTTCTTGATAATTCTATCCCTGTAGGTTTTAACTTGATTATAACAATATCTTAGGCAAATTTCATTCTTAAATCTTATTTTCATTGTCACATCTCACACCTTTTTTCTCCACATATAATGAGTTACCATTCTTATTTTAAAAAAAACTTGAGAAGTATAGTAACAACCACAAGTGAGGTAGAACATGATTTTTAAGTATACCAGAAGAGTTCAGTTAAAATAGGCAAAGATGTTTGAAGATAAGAGCTAAACTGATTTAATTCAGTTTAAAAAAAATAATAATAATAACAAATCAATAATAATAATGAACTTAACCATTTTTTCAGTCCAGAGTAAATCTGAACAGGAAATAGGGCTTTATTTTAAGCTATTATGAGAAAGGATAGGAATTAATTATTGGTAAAAAAAAGAAATCTAGAAAAAAAGTGATTTTATTGTTTCTGGAAGACTAAAAATCTTCAGAGTCCAAGATTTCAATCTCAATCTCTAACTCTAAAGAGGAGTATGTTTGGAAAATCTGTCAGTTGATGAGTGCAAACTGATAGGACTCTAATCCTGTAACGGTCAGTACAGAAAACAAGCCTATAACATTTTGGTCCAGAAAGAATGGATCAGCTCTTAAGATGTCATTATATAATGTCCTTTTCTAAAAAACAAAACAAAACAAAGCAAAACAAAAAAAGCAGGGAAGATTCGGAGTGTAAGAAGTAAAACCCAAAACCTTATTTTGCCTCTCAAAGTCATCTAAAACATGGACCTATTATATCTTTCCAGTTCCCTCTCTCAGTAGATTCTTTTATGCACTCTGACAAGTCTTGGCTAAAATTTTTGAACTGTGGAGATCTTACCAAATCCCTAAATTCACAAATATCTCTCATTAAAAAAGGGTATATAGTTATTCAAAGAGAATGCCCAAAAAGTCATTTTTAAAGAAAGGGATATTTGTCTAAGTTTGTTTCCTGCTTAAGTGACATGCCCCTGATACCAACCTCCCACAGAGGGCAGTTTGAATACTTGTTTTAGCAGAAGTCTAAGTTAGACTGCATTCAGCACAATGGAGCATCCCCTGAGAAGTGAAAACTGTGGATGGAGCCCTTTCCATCCCACACATGCAAGCATTCTTTTAACAGTTAGATAACCACTGTGCTAAGAGCTGGAGACTGAAACCTTGGGAAGATACTGTCCTAGACATTGCAGAGTTTACGGTCTACTGGGAGAAAAAGACATGCAGGAAAATGGGAGCCCTGCTGAGGTCCACTTGGTTCATTTCTGGGGTTGGTGGTGGTGCTGATGAAAGGGGTCCCTAAAGAGGACTTTGAGGGAAGGATGTCACTTGAACTAAGACTTCAAGTGGGAAAAAGAAAAGAATGCAGCTGGGGAATGAGGATACTGGCAAGGGAAGAATAGTACAGGTAGAGGAAACAGAATGAACAAAGGTAGGGAAGCATGGAATAATCTGTTGTGTGTTGAGGAATTACAAGCTGCCTTATGCTGCTGATGGATAAAAGGCAAGGGAAGCTGTGGTGGGGATGGCAGTACCGAAAGACAGTGACAGGCTGTGGAAGATCTAATGTGATAGGGATATCTAGCTTTCTCCTATAGGTCAGTTTCTCACACTTGAATAAAGTACAGACTCCTTTTAAGGGAAAGATACTTATTACAGTATCTCAATGGTAACGGCTATTATTTTTATTTAGTGTTAAGGAAATACATGCAAAAGTAAAAGGAAGTTAAAACTCCTTATGTTTATATCTCTTAATATGACTGTTGTGGGTTGAACTGTGAATCCCAGAAAGGTATGTTGAAGTCCTAACCTCCAGTACCTGTGAATATGACCTTAGTTGAAAAGAGGGTCCTTGTAGATGTAATCAAAGGAAGATGAAGTCATCTTGGATTGGGGTGGGCCTTGATGTGATTAACTGTTATCCTTATAAAAAGAGGGAAATTTTGGGGCAGAGATGCAAAGAAACAGAGGGATGATGCCATGTGACAATGGGGGAAGATATAGCTGCAAGCCAAGAAACACAAGGAATGGTGGTAGCCACTAGGACCTGGAAGAAAAGCCTGGAACATATTCTCTCCCAGAGCCTCCAGAAGGAACCAACCTTGTCAACATCTTGATTTTGAACTTCGAGCCCCCAGAATTGTGAGACAATAACTTCTGTTGTTTTAAGAAATCCATTTTATTTTGCTATGGCAGTCCTAGAATACTAATACAATGACAAAAAATGACAATAGATGAATTACAAAATATTTGCAAACCAATGAATTCAAACTATCATCACTAATTGAGTATTTGACACATCTGTAAGTCAAAAACTGTTGACATTTGGGTACTGTGTGGGGTTTGATCTAAGGGGTAAAATATTTTTCTCTATTCTTAACCTCAATGCCTTTATATCAGGTATGTTGTCAAAATACTTCAAAGATTGGAGTCCTAGGTGGCTCAGTCAAGTGTCCAATGCTTGATTTCGGCTCAGGTCATAATCTCATGGTTGTGAGATTGAGCCCCACGTTGTGCTCCACACTGGCAGCAAAGAGCCTGTTTGGGATTCTCTTTCTCTCTCTCTGTGTATCTCTCTCTCTCTCTGCTCCTCCCCCCTCTCAAAATAAATAAATAAATAAACAAAATAACACTTCAAAGTTTTACTGTTATTTTAGGGTAATCTGATCTAACTCTTAATTCAAATTTTTCTCCTACTGGGCTTCAAAATCCCATTTAAATCATGTTCCTTCATACTCTATAAAAGTCTTTGCTTACCTGAAGTTCAGTTTTGCTTTGGGGCATTATTAAATTTTAAATTTAGTGATTATCTACTCAAATGATTTTTGGAACTGGCTTCAGAAAGTTAATCCATTTGTTATATTTCAATATACCTATTGATAGCTAACCATTGAAATTTGTTAAATATAGCAATGGAATGTGTTTTGACAATGCATTTGCAGTAATTGGTATGGTACCAAATTATATGGTACAAGTTCTTTTGATTTCTGCATGGGTATGCCTGTGTTATATAATCATTCAATTCTCTCATGAATTCTACTAGCCAATCACTTCAAAACTTTTATTTATAGAGCATATTTTAGCACCATGAGGTCTCATTATAAATCCAAATGTGGTCATAGGCACTGAAGTCAGGTAGCACTATGTTATTAAGTGATTATCTTACTGAGTCAGATTATTTTGTTGTTTTGAGCTTTCACCAACATACACAAATTTTTAAGATTTTCTGGAGGAACTTATGGCTGTTTGAGAATATTCTTTTCTGTGAATATTGGTTTAAGAATTGTTAAAGGTTACCATACAGAGAAGGCAAGGTGACCAAATTTAGTTTTAGATAAATGCATCTGGCAATGGAAAGCGGGAGAAACCAGAGGGGGCAGGATTAGAGGCTTGGAGATAAATTAGGACTTTGGTATGGAAGAAAGAGACAAATGCAGAGAGATCAGGAAAGCCTGTATTAAGGAAAGGTGGCAGAGATTGAGAAAAGGACACTTTTGAGAAATAAATGCATCTTCAGATAAGGATGAGGAGTAAGGAAACATTTGTTTCTTTGTGGTTTCAATGAGTTTTATTATAGCCTATCACAGTAATATAAATCTATGAAGGCTAACCCATTTATGGAATAAGGCAAAGAGTTCTAGACTTTACTTATTTCATTTTCAAATTTTATTTAAATTCTAGTTAGTTAATCTACAGTGTAATATTTGTTTCAGGAGCAGAATTTAGTAATTCATCACTTACATATAACCCCAGGACTCAACACAAGTGTCCTCCTTAATCCCTATCACCCTTTAGCCCATCCCCCACCCACCTCCCCTTCATCAACCCTCAGTTTGTACTCTACAGTTAAGATTAAGAGTCTCTTATGGTTTGCATTCCTTTTTTCCCCCCTGCCCTTATGTTCATCTGTTCTACTTCTTAAATTCCACATATAAGTGAAACCATATGGCACTTGTCTTTCTCTAACTGACTTATTCTGCTTAGCATAATACACTCTAGCTCCATCCGTGTCATTGCAAATGACAAGATATCATTCTTTTCATGGCAAAGTACTATTCCATTGTGGAGATATATATATATAATTTGGGATTCTCATATATATGTGTGTATATATATATGATATATATATGTATCTATCTATATCTATATATAGAATATATATCTATCTATATATGTATATATAGATAGATATATATATTCTTCTTTATTCATTCATTAGTTGATGGACTTTAAATGTGAAGATCTGGGTTTAAATTCCAGATACATTTTTTTCTTGTAATTAATTTAATCTCTCTGGATCTATGCTTTTTTGTTTTGTCTTGTGTTTTCATCTGTGTAATGGAGATAGAATCTTTGCTCAAATTACCTCTCTATACAGAGCTACCATATCACATTAGGTAATTTCTATAAAAGTAGCTGATAAAATGGGAAGTATTTACATAAAGTAATTTCATTGTTGTTTAGAATTCTAGGCTTACTTATTTATATCTTGATTCAGACAAATCAACTATAACCAAAACATTTATGGACCAATTGGAGAAAGTTGAACATTGACTAGACATTGAAAATATTAAGGAAATGTTTAGTTATCTATTCACTGGAAAACACTAAACCAAAACATAGTGGCTTATAGAGTGGCTCTCTATGGATGAGAAATTTAGGCTGGGCTCAGTTGGGCCATTCTTCTGCTCCATAACAGTGTCAACTGGGGTCACTCAATGATGTTTAGGTGTGGCTGAGCTTGTGTAGAGAATCCAGAAAGTCTTAACTGATATTTCTAGTACCTTGGTGGGGATAGTTGTAAGGCTGGCCTCATGACAGATGCTGGAACAGCTGGGTGGCTCTTTTTTTCTAGATAAATATAGATATGGATAAATATAATCTAAAGACATATATCTATATTTACTTATCTAGCTATAGAGAGACTTTTTATATATATAGTTTTTATAGAAACTGTGTGTATATATAGAGTTATATAGAGAAATATATAATATAAAGGCTCTGTGTGTATGTATATATATATATATGCATATGTGTGTATATATATACATATACATAGATACAGTTTTTATAAAACTTATATATAATTTCTTCATATAGTCCCTTTTCATGGCACTTTTCCCTATGGTCTCTGCAGCAGGGTAGTAATATGTCAATGTGGAGATTCAGTTCTCCCAAGAGAGAAATAGAAACATCCAGCCCTTTTAAAGTCAAGGTCTAGGTATAGTACAGCATCATTTTTGCCATATTCTATTAACCAAAGCAGTCACAGGCCAGCCTGGATTCAAGAATATGGAGGAGTAGCCTTTACATTTTGATAGAAGAAGAATAGCATAGATCCAGAAGGAAGGAATAAATTATAGCCATCTTGGAAACAAACTGTCACAGGAATTATTGACGATTGTTTTTAGGTGTGATGATATTGTGGTTATTTTTTACTAGTATTTACTTTTTAGGGGTACATAGTGAAATACTTTATGGATAAAGTGCATTTGGGAGTTTGCTTTAATATATGGAATAACTGTGGGGCATACATTCCAAGACCCAGGGTGGATGCCTGAAACTACAGATGGTACTGAACTCAATATATATATATATATATATATATATATATATATATACACACACATATATAATGTTTTTCCCTATACATGCACTCTTATGATAAAGTTTAACTTATAAATTGGGCACAGTAAGAGATCAACAGCAGTAACAATAAAATAGAACAATTGTAATGATATGCTGTAATAAAAGTTATGTGAATGTGGTCTCTCTCTTTCTCAAAATATCTTATTGTAGTTCACTGACCTTCTTGTAAGGAAGTAATAACATGTCTATGTGATTAGATGAAGTGAGATGTATGTATAGGTATTGTGACATAACATTAGGCTACCATTGGTCTTTTGTGATAAACAGACGATCAGACGGAGGGTCATCTGCCTCCAAATTATGGCTGACCATGGGTAACTGAAACTGAAGAAAGCAAAGCTTCAGAAAGTGGGGGTGATTGTAATCCAGAGAGGTGGAATGGAAGGCAGAGAGAAAGTCTGGTTACATGTAGCAACGTTAGCCATATGTTGACTATTACTGAAATTGGGGGGTGGGCATATAGTATTCCTTTTATTTTCATAATAGTCCACCTTTTTTCACAATAATAAAAAAAGGAATTTTAGAAGTTCAGCCAGAAAAGCCTAAGATAATTTGAGGACGTAGTTTCCTGATGGAAAAAAAAGAACTGGGTCTGCACAAATCACAAGGGCTCACTCTTATCAGAAATGAGTTGGTTCCTTGCTGGGTAAGCTTGGATTGCTGTTTTTACAACAGAACGTTTAATGTGCTCTCTGCACATCTCATTCATATTATGTCGGCCTCCATCCATCCACACAGACTACACACAATGCCAACTTTGGCAGCCTTGAAATGTTTGCCTTTAAAGTCCCGTCAAATTGGTGGCTCAGACAAATCATGTTACAAGAAGATAGTTGAACATGCTAAGTCTGCAGATGCTCATTCCTGTGAGTATACTTGGCTACTTTGTTCATTAAGTTAGATTAAAAAATACAGCCACATCTCAGAGACCCATTAGGTCAGACCTTGTCTTGAAATACTTTTACTTTATTAACAATTCATATTCAAACTTCAAGCTTTCATTCTGGAATGGCATATGTATGCTTTTGCATTTTTCCTCCTTAATGCTGCCACTAAACACAATGTTTATGTTAGTTAATGTCATTTTGGTAAACATTGGCATTATATAATCCTTTTATAATCCATTTCTAGGAAATAATCGATATTGAGAAATCAAACGGTTTAATTTCTTTTTTGTTTAAAAAACATGACAATCAAACATGATGGGAATGCAAGCTGGTGCAGCCACTCTGGAAAACAGTATGGAGGTTCCTCAAAAAACTAAAAATAGAACTACCCTAGACCCAGCAATTGCACTACTAGGCATTTATCCACAGGATACAGGTGTGCTGTTTCGAAGGGACACATGCACCCCCATGTTTATGGCAGCACTATCAACAATAGCCAAAGTATGGAAAGAGCCCAAATGTCCATCGATGGATGAATGGATAAAGAAGATGTGGCATGTATATACATACAATGGAGTATTACTCGGCAATCAAAAAGAATGAATTCTTGCCATGTGCAACTACGTGGATGGAACTGGAGGGTATTATGCTAAGTAAAATTAGTCAGTCAGATAAAGACAAAAATCATATGACTTCACTCATATGAGGACTTTAAGAGAAAAAACAGATGAACATAAGGGAAGGGAAACAAAAATAATATAAAAACAGGGAGGGGAACAAAACAGAAGAGACTCATAAATATGGAGAACAAACTGAGGGTTACTGGAGTGGTTGTGGGAGGGGGGATGGGCTAAATGGGTAAGGGGCACAAAGGAATCTACTCCTGAAATCATTGTTGCACTATTTGCTAACTAATTTGGATGTAAATTTTAAAAAATAAAAAATAGGGGCGCCTGGGTGGCTCAGTCGGTTAAGCGTCCGACTTCGGCTCAGGTCATGATCTCGCGGTCCGTGGGTTCGAGCCCTGCGTCGGGCTCTGTGCTGACAGCTCAGAGCCTGGAGCCTGTTTCAGATTCTGTGTCTCCCTCTTTCTCTGACCCTCCCCTGTTCATGCTCTCTCTCTCTCTGTCTCAAAAATAAATAAACATTAAAAAAATTTTTTTAAATAAAAAATAAAATAAAAATAAAATAAAATAAAATAATAGAAAAAAACATGACAGTAAGAGTTCTTTCATTAATTACAGTCTCCATTTGCCTCCTTGCAGAAAACTGTGAGTTTAAAATTTCAGTACAGGGGCGCCTGGGAAGTTTGCTTGGTTAAGCTTCTGGCTCTTTATTTTGGCTTAGGTGGTGATATCACAGTTTGTGAGTAGGAGCCCTGTGTCAGCTCTGTGCGCGCGCTCTCTCTCCTTCTCTCTCTGCCCTTCTCTCTTTCCACCCCCCCCCAAAAAAGAAAAATAAAATAATACAACGTCACTTCATACTTCTTTGGAAATAGGATAAATATATAAATCATAAGTCACAAGTAAGTTAATACTAATCATGAAAGTGCTTTAGAGCCATTATGTTGGAAATGGCATAGTAGGCAGGCAAATATTTGTTTTAAAACTGTGAATAGGATTCTAAGGTGCCAGTGATTGAATAGACAAAGGCTGCTACACAATCTAGTACGTTTCCTTAAGACAGCCAACTTCTCCCACACATTTGAGAAATAACATACTTTAGAAACATAAAACATGATTAATTGAACTATTATAAGGCTTCTCTTTTAAGAGTGAAAGAAAAAAGGGAAAAAACCTCTCACTATATAAAAAGGGGAACTCCATGGTCTCCAGAAAGACACTTCTATTTTCTCTTTCCTGAAACCACCAATTAAATGTACAGTTTAACACAGACTAAAATATGGTTTTCTTTACCAAATTCAGTTTTTCTTCTTGCTTGCACATTGCTATTTGTTTAACCTGTAACAATTCAGTGTTATATAAAACCAAAATCTTTATACAAAATAGCACTATTTATTCAATGAAGATCTACTGCGAGAATTGTGTGCGAATACCAGGATTAATAACTACTCTTCTCTTTTGAAAAGTGCAATAGGGAACGATTAAGCTTTCCAAAAGATTATACAGTACTTTTGGCAGCTGTTAAACGCCATGCTGAGGTGTTGGTAGAAACTGCTCATCTGTTATTTATCCTTTACTTGGGACTTGCAGTTAACTAATAGGCTAGCTGTATTTTTATCTATCGGAAAAAGTAGTAACAAAATGAATCAGAGAGATAAGATAGCATCAGGAAAGATTTAAATTCCCCTGGCTTTTCAGGGGATGATTTAACCAGTCCAGCAAAATCTGAGTAATTTTCCTTAAAACAGGCAGCTCCACTGATGATCCCCCAAATATTTAAATTAAAAGATGCAAAAGATTCACACAATAAAGTCTGTCACATCGGAAGCTTTTTGAACAAATAAAATATAGGACTTAGGTAGTAGAAACACTGCAGCTGTTCATAATCAAATAATTTTCTAAGGCTTAGGTTAAAGTAGACATCTTACAATTTGTGCCTGTGTGTGCATGTATATGTTTGCAGGTATATCTGGCTGAGTCGGAAGACAGTACAATTTTGTAAAAATCAGAGTCATGTAGGCTCATTTAATGTTAGGATTAGTGTTTTGTTTTGTATGTAATATATATGCTAGTACAAAAAATATCTGCTGCTCAAATTTTGTGACCCAATATGAGAAATAGTTTAGATAATATCTTAAGCATTCATAATATTCATAAATTACTGGAAACATATGTCTATTAAAAAATTACAGGTTCTTTCAGAGCCATAAACTCTTAACTCTCATACCAATGGCCAGCTGGACACGGCCTTTGGTTTTGACACCCCACTTCTGTGCCAGGCCGATCTGGGGAGCTTGTGGTATCACCTTATTGCTGATACCAGATGCTCTCTGGCCTGTTTGCTTCCTTGCCTCCTCTCTCTTTCTTTTCTTGTGGAAAATTCACACATGCACTCTTCTCTCCATTTCTTTTATCTATATTTTTAAATGGATCTGATTTAAGGAAAAGGAGCACGTAGCACACTAGTTTGTAAGTAAACCTTTCACAAATGCTTTTCAAAAGCACAGATAACTAAGAAACAGACTTACAGATGGGAAAGGAAGATACAGAGTTTAGCTAGGATACCTGGAGGTAGACGTTCCAGGTGCCAATAGGAGAAGATGCCTGCCTGGAAGATAGAAAGTCTAGGATAGAACCCCCAAGTGGGGTGGAGCTCAACATTTCATCCTAGATAGGCAATGGTTGAGGTTCTGGAAAGTGGATTCATTTGCCAAGAGAGTATAAAAAGAGAGAGAATATACTGAGAATAACTGAAATGTGGGAAAAAGAAAAAGGGCATAGCCAGAATTTCTGGGGCTTAGCATGGTGACTGGAATACATACATAGTAAGTATGCCAAAGAGTGGGCATGTCTGTAGCTCAGAGAGAGAGAGAGAGAGAGAGAGAGAGAGACAGACAGAAAGAGAAAGAGAAAGGGAATGGAGATGGCAATATGGAAAATACGTGAGAGAAAGGATTATGGTAGACAGCTGCTGTGCACCAAAATTTGTTGTTCTTCCTTCCATAGAATAGAGTTGTTGCTGCTAGAACATGTCTGCTTAGCCCCAAATGACATTCCCAATCCTATTTGAATCTAGGTATGTGTATGTGTCTGATGAAGAGCACTTCTTGGCTGAAGCTTCCAAGAAGCAGGTGTATCTTTTCCTGCTCTCTCTTTTTCCTTCCATTTGGTAAGCACAGATGTTTCCGAGGCCTTGAGTCCTTAAATCCAGTGGAATGGTGGAGCCTCAAATTTAGGAAACTTTGTCACCAAATTACAAAGGGAAAGAAAATCACTCATTGCACAGGAATATTGGCTTCTGCTATTGCTTGAGCATGAAACATAATACTGGGTAAGGTACAGTAATATGGGTGTTTATTAGTTCCAGCAGCTAGCATTACCTTACTACTTGGATCTTTTCCTGGGAATATGCTGCAGAGATTAACATGGACTCCCGACAGATAACTCCTACACATTTTATCAGTGCTTTGTCTTTGAGAAAGAGGGCAGTTAATACTGAATATCTTTCACGTTAGTTACCAGGCTCAGTACTGAATTATAGCATTCAATTCTCTCAACAGCTCTTTTAGATAAGCATAATTATCTCCATTTTTATAGGGTAAGAAACTGAGTCAGAGAGACTGAATAACTTATTTGAGTTCTCAGAGCCAACTATAATATTATCAATCATAATATTCTCTAACTTTATTGAATGCCTATTATTTACTGAAAATGATATGGGCAGTTATCTCATTTAAATGTCACAATTGTAGGTATTTATTGTGGGCAGAACTGCATCCCCAACCAAAAGATATGCTCAAATCTTAACATCCAATACCTGTGCATGTGACTTTATTTGGATACAGGGTCTTTGCAGATATTATCAATCAAGTTAAGATGAGTTCACACTGGATTGAAATGGGGCCTAATCCAATGTGACATGTGTCTTTGTAAGTAGAGGGAATAGACACAGAAGCAGATCCACAGGAGAATGTCATGTGGTAATGGGAGGCAGAGATTGGAGTGATGTATCTATACACCAAGGAACACCAAGACTGCCAGCAACACAGAAGCTAAGAGAAAGGCACGGAACAGATTTTTCCTTAGAGGAGAGGGAGAACATTCTTCTGCTGCTAACACCTTGATTTCATTTTGAGCCTTCAGAACAGTAAGTGAATAAATATCTATTGTTTGAAGCCACCTAGTTAGTGGCAATTTGTATGACAGCCCAGAAAACTAAGACAGTGCTATTGTCTTTTTCACTCTACAGATGTGACTACTGAGGTTAACTAACTTCCCAAAGCTGTCTGGTTCCACAGTGTCTGTTTTCTTATCTAAGCAGTATACCAATATTCAACATATTTTTTTAAGGGAATAAAGTCTGTGTTTTTTGACCAGAAATTCTGTTTCCAGAAGAAGAAATTCTTTTTTTTTTAATGTTTTTTTTAAATTTATTTTTAAGAGAGAGAGAGAGAGAGAGAGAAAATATGAATATGAGCTGGGCACGGGCAGAGAGAGAGGGAGACAGAATCCACCAATCAGACTCCAGTCTCTGAGCTGTCAGCACAGAGCCCAATGCGGGGCTCGAACCCGTGAACCACGAGATCATGCCCTGAGCCAAAGTCAGACACCCAACTGACTGAGCCACCCAGGCGCCCCAAAGAAATTATTTTCTAAGGGTCTGTGTGAATGTTTTCATAGTTATCAAATACTTTCTAAAATCCTAATCACCTGTGACAAAATAGTAAAGAGACTCATGTAGAACCACTTCTTGTCAAGAGCCTAAATGCCACTTGTTTGGATGGATATACACGTGTAGGACATTGAAAAAACAAACAAACAAACAAACAAACAAACAGAAATGTTAGATGGCCATGATGGCACCAAAAATAAAAACAAAGATAATTTCCATTAATTAGTAATCCATAATCTGTCAAATATTGCTGAACAGGACAGACTCTGGACTGAAATAGCCCTGTTACATATCCCAGCTCTGCCATGGCCATTTCATTTTGAGCCTTCAGAACAGTAAGTGAATAAATATCTATTGTTTGAAGATAGATAGATAAAAACTCACCCTGAGGGAGCACTTGGGTGGCTCAGTTGGTTAAGTGTCCAAACTCTTGGCTTTGGCTCAGGTCATGATCTCATGGTTTTGGCATAGGGCCTGCTTGGGATTCTCTCTCTCCCGCTCTCTCTACCTCTCCCTCACTAGTGCTGTCTCTGTCTCTCTCGAAATAAATAAATAAACCTAACAAAAAATAAAAAATAAAAATAAAAATAAAAGATCTCCCTGAGTATTAGATTCCTTAGTAGCAAATTAGGACAGCAATATCTTCCTCACAGGAAACTGTACAATAAGTACAGTACACAACAAATATATAAATTTCCACAAATAATTCCCGTTTCACCATAAACACCAAATAAGTGTTATCATTATAATTTTCAGTGTTTTTAGCTTGAACAACTCAAAATTTAATTATAGATAACATTCAATGCCAAATGTAGTTATTGACTGAACCAAGTTCTCTGAGGTGACCCTTGGAGAAGTCAATTATGCAAAGACAGAGACAGAAGACAGATGGTTCGGTTTCTTGATTGCATGTGTTTGCTGGTAAGATAGCAATTTTTCTTTGTTTATGAACAACTCAATTATGCTATATTGACCCATGGGCCAGGTCTAAAGTGGTGATTTAGGAAATCATCTGTTTTTTAAAAGACCTCAAACACTTTGAAAGGACCCAGTTCAAACAAATGATAGGATATTTTTTTTCTCATAAAAGGATGTGTCCTAGACATAGAAAACATCTAGTTGATTTGGTTGGAATGCTTTCACAAAGAACTGAACATCTGATGGGTGGTTGGTGAAAATTACTCTTGAATATCTTTGAAGAGTGTATGGATTTCTCTATTTTGCTGCAAATAATGGAATGCTATTTCTTTAATATGAATTCAGTAAGTATTTATGGAATCCCTGTCAGTTTTTAAACTTGATTATTCTTCCCAAGGATCCTACAGAAATGATATACACCACAAAATCAGTACGATGATCTCTGAAATTCTATAATTCTGTTCTTTTTTTTTTTTTACCTAACAGGTTGTTTACCCTGTTACACTAAATCAGTGTGATTTTACTGCGTCTGCATCATCTGCAGGTCAAGGATCAAGGTATTTAAGGGAAGAAATTGGAAACCCTCTCCACAAAAATTTCAGGATGATGGGGAAATGTAAATGTGTATGTACGTGTGTGAATAGCACAGTGAATTATCCTGAGATGTATAGGTGGGCTTTTGTGAACTCCTTGAAATTATCTAAAAAATATGAGATAGGTGGTGCTATTTATATCTCAGGCAATATGTGTACATGTCTTTTATCAGAGTTTCAGGCATCTATGACCTACAAGTATTTATAAACTCCCTGACTTAGGTCATGAACTTTTATGGGTCTCTGAATCTCTTAGGAACACAAACACATTTAGAACCATCAAGTGAAAGAAGGAGATGCAAAGAGAGAGGCAAGAAAAGTAAGAACAGGAAATGTTTAGAGAAAAAAATGAAGCAGAAGGTGATGGCGGTGGCACTAACAGGAAACGTGCTCAAAGTTACAGTGAAGACAAGGATGATATCTTGACTGAAGCACAGTTGAGCTGTTTCTCTATTATTGATAGAAATTTTCTGAGTGTTTACAGGGTGAATGGTCTGTTAATTCTCAAGCCTGTGTTTTGCTTTTAAATAACTTGGTTTCAAGGACAGTTTCTTATTCCTGCTAAATTTTCAAATGAAGAATGCCTTCCTGTCCCAGATGAGTACATTCAGTTACTAAGCGGCCTTAGCAAGTGTGACATTGCTACCAAATTTGTAGTTGAGAGTCTTACTTGGTTGGGCCAGGTCTGTTGATGAAGCGGTACTCTCAGGCTGCCTTGTTAAGACAGGCAGGCGCCGGTGACGTGGCGCTAGCCCCTGCCTTGCTGAACCCCCGAGAGTGAAGGCAGCTGCAGCAGTCCTTCGCTCCCTGACCGGGGCATTCTCCGGCTCCCAGCCTAAAGCTGGCCGACATGTGTAGACAAAGCACTCACCTACTGTCTTCCTGAAGCCAATGGGCCTGTACAGTCAAGACATTTTCTCTGCTGCCTTTCTGAAGACTGCGAGCATGCCCTGCCCCCTACACTCTACAGCCGCCTTGTTAAAGCCAGTGGGTATGCACAAGCCACACAGAGGACTCCCCTTGATCTCGCCTGGCGCTGGTGGCCAGTGGGTATGCACAAGCCACACAGAGGACTCTCCTTGATCTCGCCTGGCCCTGGTGGCCAAAGGGGATGGTGTTCCTGAGCTCCACAGCAATGTAACAATTGGAAAGACAGTTCTTAGCAGGCCACCATCCCCAGGGTACTGCACAGACAGTAGACTGAAATACAAACCCCATCTTCCTGCGAAATATGCCTATTTACTTAGCCTGGAGCTTCCACCTGAGGGACAGTCTTCACGTTTTCCCACATATCTAAAAGCTAAAGAGGTGCTCCCAAGGAACATAAACAGGGAGACACCGTTCTTATACACTGCCTTGGCCTCATTACCACTTGACATGACCTCCCAGAAAGGAGCTGATATGCTTGTCTGGAGCCCCTATTTTTACAACTGTCATCCAGGGGACATGCCCAGATTTCTTGGTCTGGAGGCTAGCAGGGATTATGATTGCAGCCCCACAGGATTGTGTATATTCTTATACTTCAAAAGCTGCTATCTGTGGCTCAGGCTTCCAATCAACCTGAAACTAGGTGCTCAATGAGATTCCTCCCCTTGGATCACTGGCAGGTGTTGAAACACCCTCAGTACAACAGAGGTGTATCAAGAATAAATCAAGTGCTTTAGAAGACCACAAAGGTTTGAAAGACAAGCTGAGGGAAAGATTGAATGAGAAGTTTCATTACCTGCACGAGGCCACTCCTTTGAGACTGAGGGACATAGCTGTTTTGCTACATAGAAATACATAGAAACAAACATAGAGAGTCCAGCAAAATGAGGAAATGGAGAAATATGTTCCAAAAAAAAAAAAAAAAAAAAGAACAAGATAAAACCTCAGAGAAGTAATCTACCTGACAAAGAATTCAAAGTAGTGGTCATAAAGATGTTCAGCAAACTCGGGAGAAGAATGGATGAATACAGTGAGAACTTCAGCAAAGAGACAATATAATAAAGTATCAAACAGAAGTCATTAGATAAAGAATGCAGTAACTGAAGTAAAAATACCATGGAAGTGCTCAACAGTAGACTGGATGGAGAAGATATGCAGATAAGTTAGCTGGAAAAAGAAACAATGCAACTCACCCAGACACAGCAAGGAAAAGAAAAAAGAATTTTAAAAAATGAAGATAATAAGTGATCTATAAGACAATAGCAAGTAAAATAAAATTCACATTGTCAGGGTTCAAGAAGCAGGAGAGATAAAGGGACATAAAACTTATTTGAAGAAATAATGGTTGAGAAGTCCCCTAACCCAAGGAAGGAAACAAACATTCAGGTCCAGGAAACACAGAGTTCTAAATAAGATGAGCTCAAAGAGATTCACACCAAGACATTACAATTAAAATGTCAAAAGTTAAAGAATCTTAAAAACATCAAGAGAAAAATTATTACATACAGAGAAAACCCTCTACGGTTACAGCAGATTTCTCAGCAGAAACTTTGCAGGCTAGAAGGGAATGAAATGACAGGTTCAAACTTCTGAAAAGAGGAGTGCCTGGGTGGCTCAGCCAATTAAGCATCTGACTCTTGGTTTCTGCTCACGTCGTGATCTCATGGTTCATGAGTTCGAGTCCCACATGGGGCTCTGTGCTGACAGCACTGAGCCTGCTTGGGATTTTCTCCCTCTCTCTCTCTCTCTCTCTGCCCTTCTCCTGCTCTCTCTCTCAAAATAAATAAGTATACTTAAGAAAAAAAAATAACAAAAACACAGTTCTGGAAAGAAAAACAGCCACCATGACAAAAAACTTCCAAACAAGAGTACTCTACTTGGCAAGGTTATCATTCAGAATTGAAGAAGAGATAAAGAGTTTTTCCAGACCAATAAAAGCTAAAGAAGCTCATCCCTACTAAAAAAGCTGGAGGTACCATGCTCCATGATTTCAAACTATCCTACAAAATTGTGGTAATCAAAACAGTTTAGTATTGTCATAAAAACCGGCACATAGGCCAATGGAACAGAAGAGAAATAAACCCATGTATATGTGGCCAATTAATTTGTGACAAAAGTCAAGAATATATATACAGAGTAGGAAGAGACAGCCTTCTCAATAAATGGTGGTGGAAAAACTAGATTGCTACACATAAAAGAATTAAACTGGACCACTATCTTATATCACATACAAAAATTAACTCAAAATGGATTAAAGACTTGAAAGTAAGACCTGACACCATACAACTCTTAGGAGAAGATATAGATGAGAAGCTCCTTGATGTTGGTCTTACTGATGTTTTTTTGGGTTCTGACTCCAAAAGCTAGGGAAACAAAAGAAAAAGTAAAAAAAAAAAAAAATGGAACAACATCAAACTAAAAAGCTTCTGTACAGCAAAGAAAACCATCAGCAAAATTAAAAAGCAATCTACTGAAAGGGAGAAGATACTGCACATCATCTATCCAATAAGGGGTTAATATCCAAAATGTATAAAAAACTCATACATCTCAATAAAAAAATAAACAAACAAAAAATGCAAAAAGACAATGTGATTGAAAAATGGCCAGAGAATCTGACTGGACATCTTTCCAAACAAGACATACAGGTGGGCAACAGTCACATGAAACGATGCTTAACATCATTAGTCATCAGGGAGTGCCGTTCAAAGCCATAATGAAATATCACCTTACCCTTGTCAGAATGGCTAGGATCAAAACACAAGAAACAACAAGTGTTGGTGAGGATGCGGAGAAAAGGGAGCCCTCATGCACTGTTGGTGGGAATGCAAACTGGTACAGCCACTGTGGAAAACAGTATGGAGTTTCCTCAAATGTATGGAGTGATCTAGCAGTTCTACTTCTGTGTATTTATTCACAGAAAATGAAAACACTGATTCCACAAAATATATGCGCCCCTATAGTCATTGTAGCATTCGTTACAATAGGCAAGATATGGAAGCAACCTAAGGTGTCCATCAATGGTTGAATGGATAGAGAAGGTGTGGTGGATCTCCACAGTGGAATATTACTCACCTATAAAACAAGAAGTAAGTATTTCCATTTGTGACAACATGAATGAGCCTGATGGTTTATGCTAAGTAAAATAAGTCACATAGAAAAACAAAAAGGACATGATTTCATTGATATGCAGAATCCAAAAAACAAACCAACAGATGAAACCAAACCACACCCAGGCCATAGATACACAGAACAGATTGGTGGTTGCCTGAGGGAAAGGGGATGCGGTGGCAAATGGAGGAAGGGTATCAACTGAAGTACAAGCTTCCAGTTATAAAGTAAGTAAGTCATGGGGATGTAGTGCGCAGCATGGAGAAAAAGTCAATAATACTGTATTAATTTTGTAAGGTAACTGATCTAGACTCACAGTGGTGATCATTTCACAATATACACAAATGTCCAATCACTATGTTGTGCACCTGAAATTAACATAATATTGTAGGTCAAGTATAACTCAAATAAAATGGTAAAATATCTTGCCTTCATGGAGTTTACCTCGCAAGGAAAGTTTCAAAAATACTAAAATAAGCCTGGAAAATGGATATAGTAAAAATGGGTAACTTGTAGTTTTCACAGAAATTGTTTAAAAATAAGACCCCTAAGCAGGTCATGTAGGTCTCTTGTGTGCAGATATTAGATAATATTGAAGGCATATCTTACTTTTACTGTTATGACTACTGTTTGGTATACTAATCAGTTGTAGTGTACATAATTATACTCTTTGTGTAAATGCACAAATCTACTATGAGTCTACAAAACCTTGGGTCTAAAAATGTAGAACAATATGCTTTGTTTTAACATCTTCGAGAATAAAATTTTAGACAAATAGCACTCTCCCTTTTATACCAAGAATAAAATCAATTTTTAGAAATATAATTGCTACTGACACTAGGTCATAAGGTTATAAACCATTGTTTTAAAGGTATTTTTTCAGTAAAGGTACGACAAAAAAGGGCACACATATGGTAGTTAAACTAAATTTAGAATGGTTTGGTGTTAAAAGAGAAATTTCTATCTAAGTTGGATTGTTGTTTAATAGAGCATTCTTGGAGATTAAATTTTTTTAAAGAAATATGACATTCTTGCATATTTAAAAGACTTGATGTAGAAGCAAAATTTTGTACCAGGGATTCATTATCTTCCTATTTTTGTGCATCTTCTTGCAAGGATCGCTTCTTAGGAGGTAATTTATCCTGATTCTAAGTAGTCCTGAATTCCATTTTGCCTGATATTATACTCTATATCTCATTAGAAATTCTTTTACTTTTACACTAAAAAAAATTTCTAATATTTCTGACTCCTCTCCATGAATCTGATAATGTCTGTCTGAAACAAAACGTATTATGCATGTGACACAGAACAAGTAGAAATCAAGCCAGTTTATGCCGCCTGATGATAAGTATCGCTCTCTCTACCACCTTTATCCTAACAAATGTGTAACAATATGATCATGACCATGCTTCCTTCTCTTTGATTTCTTTATTCTTTCAGATTTTACATCTTACTGAGTGAAAAAATAAATGCCAGTTTCTTTTAAAATACAGCTAAAAACTGTTAAATTTATTCTCGTTTAAGTCATGCATCAATAGCAAAAGACGTGTATAACTTCCTTTGAGACCGTTTGTCAAATTTTACGTAGAAAACAGAATCAGTGTTCTTTCACATTACTCATTTCATAAATAACCCTTCTTAGTAATTTTGCCTTTTTGATATTTTAAACCTCGCATATATAGAATAGGCAGTGGACTCCATTTATTATTGGAATCTAAGTCGGTAGTTCCCCCACTCTTGGATTTTATAATCTGGTAAAATTAAAAAAGAATTGGAGCACATAACAAGGTTGCCAAGTATTCTCTAATTCACTACAAATGTAAGGAAAAGCAACCGTCTTTCTTTATCCTCAACATTTCATAAAAGAATGTTAATATAAGGTCAAACTCTTAGAAAAAAGGCTATTATTTTAAATGAGTAAATTCAGCTTTATGAAACTTTGTTACACTGTTTCATCTTTCTCATTTTGTTGTGGACAGTATAAACTTCAAGCAAGCATTGCTCTGCAGGCCAGAGTTTAGAAAAATTATCATGCAAATTTGCTCAATTAGAAAATACATGGGTTGAATTAAGTGATCTCTAAAGTCCTTTCCAGCCCTAACATAGTCTAAGTTTCTGATTGTTACTGCATTTTTTGTACTGTAAATTACTCTGCTAGTTGGGAGTGGTTATTGTGTTGGTGATATTGTATTCAAACTCTATTATAAAAGGAAAGAATTCCAATACATGACTGCAATTTTTAAGCATAAGATGTTTCCTATACACTTATTAGATAGGCAATGGCAGGACTTCATAGAGGCAGACCACTGAGTGCTAAGATTTCTGCCCAAGTGTATTTTGTGTTAATTGAAATGTCCTAGAGTGAAAGCTGCCTCAGATTAATTATTTTGGTCACAAGGATATTATTCTGTACAGGGACAATTCAGTTAGTCCTGCTGAGTAATGGTGTGTACTGTATTCTTGAGGGTGCACGTAGGAGCTGACTATAGCTAACTACGTATATTAGTATTATACATTGATCCCCAAACTCACTAAGTACCATTCAAGTGTGCATCCTACTATGCAGTCATGCATCTCTTTCTTTTTCATCTTTTTTCTACGCATTTTTAAGCAGCTATGGATCCAGAAAAGGCATCTATTTTCCTAGAAGATAGACTGGCCACCATTCAATTATTTGTCAAATCCATCTTCAATATTTGCTTTTATAGAGTGTTCCTTTGAACTAAACTCAACCTCTGAAAGTAATCAGACTTTACCCAGCATGGCAAGAAATCAAACTTAACATCTCAGTAGTGTGTTGTCTTATCTCTCTGTTTAATTGAATGCACCTTTTTCCTTGCCACTATAAGTTCAGTGGTTAGGGGGTAAGCTTATAAATGTGATGCAAATGAGTGTATAAATATAGTAGCGTGTGTGTGTGTGTGTGTGTGTGCGCGCGCGCTCATGTATCAATGTTGGTATGTTGGCTAGAGTCCTAAAATAGCAAGAGAGAGACACTACAGGTTAAATGTGGTAGGAAGCTTTGGTTGGCAATATCATATCATGAAAGAAAGCTTAGAAGACATCAAAACCACATTGCTGTGACTTACTATACATGCTGTATAGTCACGTTTCATGGTGACTAGTTTAGGTTCCGTATTCAATTTAAGGACTGGCAATGGGCTTAAAGTAATGGGTGCTCAGCCAGAATACTCAAAATTATCTAATGTCTAGGAAATTTGCAACAATTTAACTGGCATTAGCATCATAAATAAGTTGTGGAATGAAGAGAGGTGATTCTAATATATTAAATATTCAATAAAGTAATAGTGAATGATTTTAAAGGGAGAAGAATCACTTAAAAATAAAGAGATCCATTGCTTTATCAACTTTTGCCCACTTCTGTTCTTGAGGAAAAGAGTTGGATTACCATAATCAGCATATCATTTACAAATAATTCTATACGATTCCATGATAGGTTTTAATTCCTTCTAATGATAGTGGAGAAAGCTTTGTTCTGGGAATTCACAGGATATTAAAAGGGAAACCATACAGCCTAAAGAATCCCCCACTGACTGAGGACTGGAAAGCTATGGAAATTGCCTGGCTTTAGGGAAGAGGTTAGTCAGCAGACGTCATGTCACAGAAAAGCTGAAAGTGATTCACCGAAGGTTGTGAAATCAATATGTCAACTGAATTCTAAACGTAATCTGCCATGCTTGATCAACTGGCAAGCTTGTGCATTTATGTGCCAGGAGCTGACTCTGTCAGCTGCTCAGGTGTTCTACTGCCCGTACCTCTCGATCCTCCCCATCTTGGAACAGCCACCCTGGTAGTGGTAGACTCAGCAATGGCTGCCTTTAAATGCTTTTGGTTATTGAACGTTGGTGACTGTTTAAGTTGGAGGAGTCTGTTTACCGGCCACCTGATAGAGTCCAAGTTGCAGTGAGAGAAGAAAAACTCAGCAGCAATCTCAAAGTATTAAAATAACTGGGACATCCAAATAGAAATAAAAATACCAATACGATCTGAACTTATGCCTTTGTACTATGGAATATAAAGCCATTATGCCAATATAACTAAAAGTTATACATTATCTAGTTTGCAGTTAGCTATTCCAAATTATGCAAGATTATCAACAAATGTCTTGGCAGAAGAATTTAATTTAATGTCCTATTTATATATCTTGGGGAAGCTATATATTCGTTATTATAATGTCTTTGAAACGTTAAGGTGGCACGCTATGGCTAAATACTCCTATGATATTTTTTTTATGTTTTAAAAAGTAAAGTCTTATAGACTAATACAGGATAACACATTTGAGAGCAAAATAGTATTTTAATGTAATAGCTAAAATATCAGGTAACATTGAACAATGACTACTTTTGATCTTGTACCGAAAGTGCTGCCAGAGGTGGTCCTTGCACTCAACTTGTTCTTGAACTGACCTGGAGAATGAACATGCAAACTAATAATTTTCATAATGTGTGCCAAGGGCCAAACAGAATCCATCAACTGCTGTGGGGCCATCGAGGAATGTTTGACAAGGGTGCTATTTGAGTAAATCTTAAAGGGTAACTGGGATTGTTTCTTTCAGTTGGAAATGAGATGCTTTTCAGGAACACTAGTAAAGCTTGGAGACATGCTCATCAAGACCATTCAGTGGGACAAGGGCTATGATCTTCAAGCCTTTCTATGTATGAGGATTACCCATGAAACTTGTCAAAAGGCTGATTTCCTCTCCTCTGCTCTCTGAATCTAGGTGAGGCTTAGGAGTTTGAATTTTAAGAAGTGTCCATATTGAATCCCAGGCAGTTAGTTTTTTTGTGTATATATTTGTGTGTTTGCATATGTATGTATTTGTGTGTGTGTATTCTTGTGTGTGTGTTTAGTATGTGTGCGTGTATTTGTATGTGTATGTGTATGGGTGTGCATGTGTTTGTGTGTGTATGTGTGTGTAGGCAAAGGAAGAAGGGGGTGTAGAGATGGTGTGGATGGAAGGGGCTGAAGGAAATAGTTTGAGTGCAGCCTTAAATGCCTATCTGAGGAGTTTGGTTTGCGAAGCAATGCAGTTATTACAAAGGTGTTGACTTCAAAAGCCCAAATAAAAGGAAATCAGTAAAAGAGATATGGGTTTTCATCCAGTTTGTGTGTTAAGAGCTGCAAGCAAAGAGAAACATGTTCTTTGATCTAAACAAAGAATAGCTGTTTGTGCAACAGTCTCTTCAAAGCCATAGTTGAAATATTCTTATGGAACCAGGACCTGTAGGTGAAGGTATGAATAAGTGAGGGCAAGCAGTAGTATTAAGAAATGGAGAAGGAAGGAGGCTGCATCAGAAATCTCTCAAATTGCTTGTTTAGTAAATCGTTCCACCACATATATTGGGGACATACTCTGTGCCAGTCACCGAGCTAGGCTCTGTAGATGTAGAAATGTAAGATTTATTCTTTCTCTTGAGGAGCTCACATTTCCACAAGGCCATAGAAAAATAGACAATGACAACATAGTGTGATAAGTACTATAAGCAGTTAGGCATGTGAGCTGAGGGAATACAAGAAGATGCACCTAGCCCAGGAGGAAAACTGAACTCCTAAATTGAGTATTTAAGCATAAACAAAAGTTCTCAGGTAAAGGAGAATGGGGAAAGGCTTCCCAAGCAAAGAAAACAGCCTTGTAAGAGGTCAAAATGGCCTCCTCACTGTAGGTTGGTTTAGTTAGTTGCATGATATGTTGTGAAATGGCCTCAGATAAATGGAAAGTTATAACAACTTATTCTTATTGAGGTCTTACTATGTGCTAGACACTGTGTTGTCTCAGGTTTTGACAAATAAATCAAAGCCCAATGAGGTTGATAAACTTGCTCAAGGCCATAAAACTGATAAATTGTGGAGCCTGGCTTTATAGCCCACGACCTTAGAGACCATCTGATACTGCCTTTATGCACCATACATAAAGGGTCTTGTGTGTCATATTAAGAAGGTTTGACATTCTCCTGAAGACAGTTAGGAGTTGTTAGATGACATATTCAGATTTGCAGTTTTTAAAAACCACTTCACCATAGCAAGGGTAGGTTGATAGGAGGGGATCAAAATTAGGCTCTGGGTCTAATTAGAGGTGGTTGCTATAATTCCAGAGATAAATGCTGAGGTTTTAGACTAAGAGAGACCCTCAGTGTGGTAGGCAGCCCCTATGATGATGGTCCCTGATGATTCTGCTTTCTGGTATTCAATGTCTTCGTCCAATTGCTTCTCTTGAGTGTAGGCTGAACTTACTGACTTGCTTCTAATGAATAGAATATGGTGGATGAAGTAGGATGTCACTCTCAATATGAGGTTATAAAAAAACTGTGGCTTCATTCCTACAAGTGCTCTGTCAGCCTCTCTTGGATTGCTGCTTTGGAAGAAGCCAACTGCCATAGTGTGAGGCAGTCCTGTTGGGAGGCCATGTGAGTGAAGTCAGGAGAGGATCTTCTGAGGTCAGTCATTAGCCTCAGGAGTGAGCTTGGAAGCGGATCCCGCCCTAGTCCAAGCCTTGAGATGACTGTGTGCATGCTGTCACCTTCTTGCAGCCTTGTGAAGGCCCTGAGCAGAGCCACCTAGCTAAACCTCTCTTTGATTCCTGACCCACAGAAACTGAGATAATAAATGCTGCTTGTTTTCAGTCACGAAGATTTTGTAATTTATTTCTCAGTAGCAGCTAACTAAAACATCAGGAGTCATCACATATACCGCCAGCCCCTGGAGACACTTGGTAAAAATGTGGCAGGTTGACACTATTTAATGATGCCATTTGTGTACAGAATACTACGTAGGTGGATTTTTCCAGGAGGATATTACTACCTCTAATTGACAGTAAAGGCCTGAGGAATTCAAACTGTTTATATCATCTGTTTTTGTCTACTTTTCTGACCAAATATATTTTTTGGCATCTCCAGCATAACTTTGGAAGATCTGAGAGTGAACCCTTATGCGAGCTAACATGGCATGAAGCCAGATAATGGGGCTTGAACTCCCAGCCTCCACCCAAATTGCCCCTCGCTCTGGATATCGAGCCAGTTCTTTATTCTACATCCGGGCATATGGAAGAAACCACACTGTTACGGTATAGTTGTTGTAACACAGAGTACAGCCAAGTAAGTGACTGTTGAGACAGCGAATGCGTTTTGATATGGATGAGATTATTATGCACTCTTATGGTGGAATTTCATGACTGCATAGTATATTTGTAACCCTTGAATAACTGCCTTTCATTACGTATTCTCCCCCAAACAGTCGACAAAAAAGAGAGCAAATTTAAAATGGAGTCCTTGAAGCCCCGCCCCGCTATGATGTGTATTTCTCAGTCTTATGAGTCATGAGCTGTGTGCATACAGTTGGCTCAGATGAGCTGGCACCCTTGGAACTGCAGCAGCTGGGCTAAACAATTACCAGGCTCTGACTGAGAAAATTTCCCACGGGGGACAAAGAGCCAGCTGGGTATTGCTGATGCTTGTCTGGTGGACGTTGTTAGTTTGTACGAACACTGAAATTCCCAGGGCAGCAATCATTGGATGAGATAATTCAGCCTAGAATACATTAACCCAGAAAGCTGCAATTGGAGAAGACCCTTTTGAGGGGGATCTCTGTGCCTTCAGCAAAGCAAATTGGCAAGCCTTGTCCTGACCATTTAGAACCTGGATGAAGCCCCTGAAGCTTGGCATCTCATTAAAGGAGTCTGGCACCCATTAATGAAGTTCAACCTATCAAGCCTCCGTTTTCTCAATGTAACCTGCTGAAATAATGTCCTGAAACTTTCTGGTCAAAATTACACCAGAGTTTTATATACAGAGCAAACTTCTAGTGCTAATCCTCTAAGACATATTCATTATACCAAAGGCTGCACCAAAATATTAATATTTGCCTGGATTACTGTCAGATAAGAATATCTCAGAGCATCTTAATACATTCAGTGATTCAGAAAAACTCATTATCTTGAGACTATCATTTACCTTGTTATGAAGACAGAAGGTGAAATGAGGTGATTTTTATAGTAGATTTTATATCTTTAATGTAATATATATTTCAAATAAAGGTTGTAAATCTTAAACTAATGAAGCATGTTCTTACCAGTTCATTTCAAATTACTTCCATTTTGCTAAGTTATATATCATTTACTCTGTATCTTTAAGATTATAGATTCATTAGTACATTTATTAATACATTTAAAAACATCTTTAAATACAACTAAATCTTGAGATAATTGATCAAACAGAGGTTAACCCCTATACTATCTCTAGAAAATGATAATGGCAGAAAGCATTTTATGCCATTCCCTTAGAAGTGGAAGAAAGAATAGCTTTCCAGAGAATATTTGCAAATGTGAAGCTTCAAAAAATAAGATCCTGTTGTTACCTCTGGTAGAAACATAACTTCTCAGATGTTAAAAGTAGTTATGCATATAGTTAAGTTCCACAATTGCAATAGAAGCTTTTATTGCAGCAATAAAAATGTGCATTGGTCAGGGGCAGAAGATGCATCCCTGAACATCTTTTATGTTTCAGGAATTAGGAAACAAGACATCTAAGGTTTAGGCTAGCCACTTAAACCTCATTCACAAGCAATAAGAAGAGAAAAAAAAAAGATAAAAGAAAAGTTTGCAATTTTTGCCTGGGACATGGCAACAATTAAAGGCAGTATCTTGAAAGATTTAGGGCTTATGATCATTCCTGTCACTCTGCAGAATTTCCTGCCATGATGTCTCTTTCGGGTTGAGAGCTCTCCTCTCCTAGCTATGGACTTACCCAGCAGGAGACTAAGGCCCTGCAGGCACCACAAGTGTTCAGAGTTTAACAAGCCCTTGGAGAGTAAAAGAGCAGAGCATGCAAGAGGTAAAGCCAAGATCCAGGATTTGTGGAGTACAAAGGAGCCCGGCACAGTCCTACTCCTTTGGCTCTTTCCCCAATTTCGGTCCTATCTTCCCCGACAAGCAGACTTGAGAAAAAAAGTCAACAGCCTACAGTCTTCCCTGTAGGCTTCAGAGATAGGATAGGGAAGGGAAGGTTTTAAATGAAGGAAGTTTTCCTGTTTTGTTGTTGTTGTTGTTGTTGGTGGTGGTGGTGGTGTGTGTGTGTTTGTGTGTGTGTGTGTGTGTGTGTGTGTGTTTGTGTGTGTGTGTGTTTGGCAGGCCCTAGAGAAAGCAGCTGGTCATTTCTTTCTTTCCAGGAAATAATACTGATGCACATTTGAAGCAAAATATTATATTTTGTTCCAAGAATATATTTTATTAATAATCCTTTCTTATTTTCAGTTTAAAGACTTTTAGTATCTTTCAATAGAAAGATATTACTGGGTAAAATATTGTTTAGATCTTAAAAACCAAATACTACTAAAGGTTTAGGAGGGGCTTTGGTGGAACTCTGGCCCCACTTTGCCTCTTCAAATATATGCCTATTCTTCATATATAGCTATCCATGCATCCATTGGACATTTCTTGAGCACCTACGATGTATCAGACATGGGGAAAACCATTAGAAAGAAATATGACATAAGCCCCTGTCTTCACCATGCTTACATACTCGTGGGAGAAGGCAAGCAAGACACAAAAAACCACACAGATAAAGATTTGATTACAATTGTGATATGTGTAATAAATGATAAAAGGAAGGAGCTATGAGAGTGTAAAACTGAGTGAATTTAACCCAGTCTGGTGAGGGTGGGGCAGCCGTTCTTGAAGAAATGGTATTTGGGTTGATGCGGGCTAGATATGTTGGTGGCACACAGAGGTGAGACTAGAGACAGGTAGGGCTCACACACCTGGAAGAGCTGCCTGGAGACTTGCAGTCATTCCCTGGACCTAGAAATCTAGGCCTCTCTTGTAAGAAGCATTCACCACCTCCCACTGATACCCCATCTCTTCCCACTTAGTAGTGTCTTTACAGCTTTGGCAGCTCTGGTGGTTGTCCCATGTGGATGATAGTATTAGAGACGGAAGTGGCCGACAGACTGTCCAGCAAGCAGCTGTGACCTGCTTAAGGTCCCAGAGCATCATGTGTTACCACGGTGGTGAACATCGTATAGATTTAATCTACTTCTTTGCTATAAAAATCTCAAGTTCAGTAAGAATTATTTGTAATTGGCACATTCATTCTGTGACTCTTCTAAAATGATCCTTGATCACATTTTGTTGGTCTCTAGCCTTACAGGCTGAATGGTTCCTTAATTCATTTTGCAAATTCTCCCCTCCACTCCACTTCAACTTTAGAGAATGCTCACAACTATTTTGAACCAGGTCATCATCTGAATTAATGCAAATTAAAAATTGCGTAAGTCTGAGTGAATTTGGTTTTTATGGCTTTATTACACACTGTAGATCCCCATCTTCCTGGTCCAATAGGAAACCATGGAATCAGGAGTCATCGCAATTCTGGTGCTAATTTAATTTCAGACTTGCTTGCCTCTAGTCTAAAGTAGGCCCTTGGGCAGTTTAAGCTCCTGACCTACTTTGGAGTTTCTTTTATGCTCTGGAATGTAGCACATTTTATAGAGCAGGTTAGACTCTAGAACAGGTCATTAATCACTGTAGCTCCCTGGGCTTTCCTTGCGCTTTTGAGAAGGAAGCAGAACTGATACAAATAAAACATGTGGGAAATTTTTATTTTGAAAGCTTCAGATCTGTTCACAGAAACCACGAGGGAGGGAGATGTACTGCACTCTAAATTTAGGTAAGTAAGGATGACTCAATTACTGGCAAATGTTAACTTCCTCTAACAGGGATAGGGAATCTGAGGATCTAAAAGTCTTCTCTTCAATTATATAAAAGGTTTTTCAATATCTTGAATTTATATCTAATATTTATTGATAAACTGAATATAGATTATTTATCTCTTAAAACTAATGTTAACTTTTGATTAGCTAAAGGATACCATTACATATCAATTAAATGTTTTAGTTTATGTTTAGGAGTAGTACCAGGACTTGGATTTTTGGTGAAATAGAAAGCTTATGAACTGTATATATTCTTGCAGACTCCAAGCAAGCACATTTATTTATTAATGAGAGCAAATGATCAGTACCCAAAACACAACTCAAAATTCAACTGAAGGAGAAATTCGTGCTCACAATTTAAACATAAATCAAGTAATAATACATATTTTACTCTTTGTTTCAATTTTTATAGATTAGAAATGGAGTTTACATGTATACTCACAGGATAGATAGGCACTTTAAGGGGTATTCATCTGAGGGAACTCAGAAAGACCTAAAATAATTAGGTATGGAGAATGAAAAGTGTGAAGTCACAACGGTAACTTTTTTGAGACTGGAGTGTGTTCTCGTGCACCCCTTCTCAATTCCACAGCTGGGGCTTGCCTCAGCTCACCCTCATGTCCACAGGCCTTCTCCACACTTCCAAACGCTGCTCACCATTCAAGGCCCACTCTGGTTTTCCATGAAATTTCTCCTGACTATGCAGATATATCCTTTCCCTGAATGCTAACTGCAAATATAGTCTGGCCTATACAGGTTACTCTTTAATCATACAGAGCTCAGTAGTATATTCTATTATGTCATATATTACAAATAGTCTTCCTACTTAGACTCATCAGAGGAAATCACTGTGCATACTGCTTCTGTATAGCAGATAGTGTCTTATATGTCATAGGTACACAACATATGATGTTCCCAAAGGATAGAGGCAGTGGAATTAAACCTGAGATACAACATTAAAGAATTGCACGTGTGTGTGTGTGTGTGTGTGTGTGTGTGTGTGTGGTGAAGATAGTTCTTACTCGTATGATGACTGAAGTATGTATAGCTGGAATCAGATTTTAAGAGCTGAAGAAAAATATTTTTACCTACCTGGGAATGACTTTGGAGGGGTCTAGATAGAATCCCTATTAATGCCACTTTTTAAGTTCTATTAATTTCTGACTCTTTGTCTTTCTTAGAATAGAAATAACTCAGGCTGGTCCTCAAGATAGAGGGATGGAATTTATTTTAATTTCTACTTCATGACATTCTCATCTTAGATTTTATTTGAAGGTATTGCAAATATAAATCGATATTTTGTGAAGAATGATTTTGCCAAGGAGACCATAATTTCTCAAGGGTTTAATGAAGCTATTTCAAGATCTTATGGGAGGAAAGAAAATCTCTAGTTGAAGGCAACCATTAGATTAAGCTATAAAAAATTGAGTTCTGGTTAGTTCATATAAGAATTATTGTTTTTAAAAAATGTAGGTTTATTGAAATGTTACTGTTTTAAACAGACACCTGTGGTGTATTGCACTTTTCTTAGTTTTCCTGACCAAAGACTACCCTGTAAATGGTTCAGTTTACACTAAACACAGGAAGCCCATCTACTACATTTATAAATTTATTCTGAATAACAATGAATGCTCCTTCATCAGGAGAAGACTGTTTTACTGAGCCCAGAACTCCTCCTGAAAGGGAAATGATAATGGCAGGGGGTTGAGTGATACCTGAGGAAGGTAGTGTGGCAGGGAGTTTGGAAGGATACAGACATAACCAGAAGGACTGCTTCTTAAAAATAGCTTTTCTTGGGCTCGTCATCCCTTCATCTCCCTCCCTGGCCTTTCCATCAATAAAAGATTCATTTGAGTTAATGAGTTTCTCCTGCAAGATGCAAATACATCCCAGTGAGACCAAAACTCCCGGTTTTTCAAATAGCTTTTTATATGAAATACTCCAATCAAATTAGCAAAATTCAGAAAACATGGATTTTTATTATAATGAGAAGAACTGGGGGAATTTATTTTTAACCGATATTGTATATTACTATAAAACACTTGGGTAGTCTATTGGATAGTCATCCAGGATACAGAGGGAGTATTTTGGAGTGGAATATAGACCAGAAACAATGTTCTACCTAACAGAGTAAGAAGTTATTAGGTGCAAGGGGGTCAAGGAAGAGGAGGCAGGAAATAGGAGGGCAATTCAGAAATGGAAGCTATGTCACCATACTCTACCTACACTGGCTTCTGGGGCTTTGCTTCACTTATTTCACTGGCTTGGAAACCTCTGTGTGAATGTTTGTATGTACTGTGTGTCCTCACTGCTTATGTCTCTAGCTGCTTCTGTCCACCTTCTCCCTTCATATTTCAGTGGAGGCACTGCTGCCTCTTACTCCTCCACACTAGGTTAGATGAGAGGCCTTTCTCAGGTCACGCTGAACTCCACAGTATGATTTTTATCATACTTTTTAATGGTTTCTGTTAATCTTTCAATCTTTGTCTGCAAACCTAGATGGTGGGGATGTGTTACCATTGTAACCAGACTTTCAACACAGCAGCCTGTTCAAGAGTAGATACTCGGTACATACCTGAAGAATTAGAGAACTGTTTGCCATTTTGCCTTAGGGCCTGCCACTAAACATTTAGTGAGTGCCTACAACAAGGAAGAGATAGATCATCCTTACTCAGATCCTAATTACGAATTCAAGGCAGAAGGATCAAACAATGTAGCTATGAACACTGGCAGTATTAAGGGATGGGGGCTGGAATTTGAATCCTGGTGACATTCTTTTATCTCCATTTGGAAGCTAATGGTATCAGAGTCTCTACCTCTTACAGGTCAGCCCAGGTTAGTCCTGTCCAAATTGCTCTATCCAGTCCAATGTCTCCCTATCATTCCTGGCTCTTTTCCCATTGGTTAACAGGAGGTAACAGGAGAGGACAAGGGGGAGTAGAATTAATTTTCATATGTCTTATTTGACCCTCCTGACACTTAGAGGAACTTAAAAATGTTAAATGAATGGATATATGAGCTCCTTATTTCTTATTGCCAAAGTATTATCAGAAATTAGAATCTTCTTTTATGAGTGCCAACAATACACTATATGAAATAGCATTTTATTGAGCCTGACTACCAGTTGATGAATGAGCCCTGTGTTAGGTCTTTAGGGGCATATTTTAAAAAGGTGTTATAATCCTATTGTTCAAGGCATAGTTAGAAAGATGAAAAAAGTCATTATGAAGTCACACATACACACAAATAATTATCATCTCTCTCCCTCTATCATCTATCAATTATGTATGTATGTATGTATGTATGTATGTATGTATGTGTGTATCTATCTATCCATCCATCTATCATCTATCTACCAAGATATATAAAACAGCCTGAAAATAAATTGTTTAGTTTTATGAAAATAGACCAAGTGAAGTGCCTTAGAGTTTAAGGATAGGAGAGATCAACGCAAGCTGTGAAGGCTGACATATTCACCTGGAGACGCTATGGATTTCAGAAATGGGTAGGACTTGATATATAGAGAAGAGGATGACAATGTTGCAAGTGTAGGAATCCTGCCAGCAGCCCTCCAGGTCTCGTAAGTAGAAAAAATGGAGACTCAAGGAGACTCTTTGCTCAGAACAGACAGTATGTGTTGGTGAGGAGTAAGAACACAAGTGGCAAGAAAGGAGAAAGCATACGCGGTATGAGGGTGCTTTGAGGAGAGAAAATATTCAAATGTCTTCTGCAGTGTGTGTGTGTGTGTGTGTGTGTGTGTGTGTGCGCGCGTGCACGCACGTTTTCCAGAAAGATGAGAGGAGTCAATTCCAAAGGATATACTGAAGTGAGTCGATGTGGGTGATAGTGCAAAAAAGGAATTGCCTCATTAAAATACCAAAGTTTTCTCTCTGAGTCAGTGTTGGGAACAACTGTTTTAAACAATGCCAGTACTTTTAAATAGCTACATTAAACTCATTGTTTGAAGCAGAATCAAGACGCGCAGGCAGGTCACTCAAGTGAAGCATTAAGCCAAAGCAAGAAAAGAGAATGATATTATTGATGTCTGTTGCTTTCCGCAGCTACAGAAACTCGGGGAGTTGAAAATGTTCCAGAAGCAGGTTCTCCTAACCTTCACAGATTAATCAGGAATCTTTCCTTCCTCTACTGGATAACTACACCAAAAATAAATGTTTCCCTATAAACTTCAAAGTCTATTCTTAATGTTTTCTGGAACACAAAGTGAATGTCAAGTGCCCAGTGAATATAATTATATCCCAACTATTAGCAGGTTAATTTTCATATGTTGCAACTGAAAATTCGTGGAACTGTTATGTACCAGTAACTGTGTTCTGGGTTTTCCTTCAAGGGTTGAGGATAGGAAAGGACTCTTACTAATAAGGAATTAACTCTTCATAAGCTATGGACATAAAAATAGCATGCAGAACAAAAAACAAGGTATATTCCTCATTTTAATACATTCTCAAATTCCACTCTTGACTCATAAATTTTAAAATAGCTAATTTGATATTCTATATGGGTAGGAAACAGAGATGTACATGTTAAAACATAGAATATATTTTTAGGGGCGCCTGGGTGGCTCAGTCAGTTAAGCATCTGACTCTTGATTTCTGCTCAGGTCATGAACTCACTGTTCATGAGTTTGAGCCCAGCATTGGGCTCTGTGCTGAAAGAACTGAGCCTGCTTGGGATTCTCTTTCTCTCCCTTTCTCTCTTCCCCTCCCCTGCTCTCTCTCTCAAAATAAGTAAATAAACTTAAAAAAATAGAATATATTTTTTAAAGTCTTACCTTAATTTTATAATTAAAATCAATAATTATAAAATTTTACATTGTAACCTCTTCAAATACTGTGGACAAGGAGCCATACTGGTTAAATCAAGTTTTAAGCTATTTCCCCTACCCACAAGGCACCTGTTTCTCATATATTTCTGTATATTGCTTTGTGGTCTTTTGATATTAGATTTTAATTTTAAGTATAGTGGAAGAGGGATTCTGGAATGTCAAATTACTGCTCTTGACCTCATTTGGGAATCCTATTTTTCAATGATAACACTAATTTCTTAAGGAACAGAAGTTCTCTGTTTTCTTTGTTGCCTTTTTAAAGTTCTTGTATATTGTGTTTCTTCCTGACGATATCAATTCTACATTTGAAACTGCTGGCACAAAAGTAGCAACAGATTTTTTTTCCCCGAGAGTATTCTCAGAACAAATGAGTAATAACAGTCTAAATTTTAGTGACTGTGTTTAAAAAAAATTGTTTGCTTTCCCACATAGTTAATTTTCTGTCTTATTCTTGAGACAGGTAGTAGAATACTCATCTTCAAAAAAGTAGTCTGTTTGATTACTTGGTTTTAACTAGTTATGAAGACTCACATTCAGTGGTGCCTACGCTACTTGAACAATTTACCCTGTAAAGAAGAGGGTTGGAGTTAGAAGTTGGACTAGGAGGCTGATTAGATTCTGGGATCCTGCCAGTTTAGTGGAAAGGAGAGTATACAGGAATCAAAATGGTCCTGCTCTCAAGTGGGCATGTCAAGTGGAAAAAATCCTGGACTCCAAGTCCAGAAATGAAGGTACGAGTCTTGGGTATTCAGTTAACAATTTGTGGGACTCTGGATAATTCACTTATCTCAAAATTCTCTATAAAAATAAACTCTTGACTAGAATCAATGAAAAAGTCAGAGATTGCGATAAAAGAAACCACAAAGTAAATAGTAGACTAGAGCAAAGTTTAGTGTCTGACCCTTTCAAATTCCTCAAAACATATACACACATATGAAACCTTAAGAGAAAGTCAATATATAAAGCCACTTGGAATGAAGTGGATCTGACCAACCTGGCCATAATGTGGGGGTCCCAGAGGTCCTTCCCTTTGGTCCCATCCTGCTTCTTGGCACCTATTACCCTACGGAGCACAAGTTACAAAACTATTGGAACAATTATATTTTGTAAAGGAGATTTCCTCCAAAATAGCACTAGAGTATTTCTCTATATTACGTTATTTTGTCTTTACTGCTAAAGCAAAAACATGGTGAAGAAATCAGAAAGACTGCCACTGTCACGATGTACCCCAATCCAGTCATTCAACATGTAATAATGTTTTTATTGGCAGTTTGATATGCTAGACAATATTGCTGCCTGGAAATAGGAACTAAAAAAACCTATGTCTCTGGTATCTTCCCTGAACTTAAAAAAAGGGGACGGTTTCAAGATTCAGGATAGAACAAAACTGTCTCGTTGAAGGCAAGATTCCTTCAACTTCCCTCTGTAAAGATTGTTTTCCCCTCTGATTCTAAAGGACTAATTTGGTTCCCAAATGCAGAAAATTTTGAGGAAATCTATGTAAGAAGCATATTCAAAATCTTAAAGTGACTAATGAGAAGTCTAGGCAGAGGGGTTATTTTAATTCATCATATAAATAATATAAAATAGTTCTAAAATGTAAAAATATGGTAATGATTTCTCTTTTTAATATCCAGAAAGTTAATGCCTTAATTTTTACCCACTTTCAAGTAATAAGTTGTATAGAGTAGACAGTAATACTTGTTCTTTGGGAAATACTTCTTCTTTTTTCCAGTTAGCTTTATACTGAAATCTCATGGTTGCAGTTTGCTGTCCATTTACTGGACATTCATTCATTAGGATTTATTCATTCATTTTTGTAGAAGGAAATATAGGAAAAGGAGGGGAGGAAGCTGTCTTCATCTGAGACACAAAGTGGGCTGTTAGGATCTGATGATGGTAGAAAAATTGCAAGGGCACACGAGGTAACGTAACAGTTTTGGAAGTAATTCAGGTGCCTGCAGGTAGGAAAATTTAGGGGCCTGAAATCACTATTCTCCAATACCAGCCCATGAATAATGGATATAGCTATGGGCATAATTTACAAATGACAGTTTATCACTTGGAACAGGATTGCATAGCTCAACCGACAGGTGCCAGTCAACTAAGAAATAGTATTAGGATATTTCTCTCAGTACATCTTTTCTTCACTCAGTTTCACCTAACACTGTTGCCATGACCTGAAAATCAAGACTGTGTTCCTAGGAATAGTATGGAGATTTGTCAGCTTGATTCTTCACTTCAAATGTAAGAAGGATCAATAGGCACCAGGAGCTAGCTGCAGACCATTTTTAAATATTTTCTGCTCCATCTGGAAAGGAGAACTGAGACACCAGAATGACATAGAAGTGCCAAGGAACTGTGGAAAATGGCATGTTTATGTGACCTGGTTCACCTCATATCACAGGCCACCTCATCCCTTCCCCACCATTAAAGTGATATTGTGATACCACCAACCTCCGGATATCGGAAAGAGGGGCAGAAAAAGCAAGTTCTCTATTCCCAACAATATGGCCACTAAAACACAGCAGGTCAGCCTCAACTATGGCCGCCTCAGAAGAAAGACACTTGTTAAATCTCTCCTTCATGATCCTGCACTGCACATTTTTTTCCATTTCTAAGTGATTCTAAATAGTAGGCTTCAAAATACAGTTATATTTGAAACAGCTGTATTTAAAACAGAAAAAGGAATAGAGATGGGATTTTCTCCAGCTCCTCTAAGCTGAATTCTATATAGGCGGACTTCATTAAAATAAGGAAGAAAAATGTAGTACTTAACATGTACTACCTTCTTCCCATCTCTATTGTCTCGTGCCGATCCCAACCTTGTTTCTTTTAAAAGTTTTAAGATTTCTATCACATCCACGTTTAAGTTGAACTACAGTGCTCATAGTTAGCCACGAAAAAGCCTTTTGTCTGGGCTGGTATTTCCTAGAGAATCTCCCCTTAAATATGAATTCCTCAGAATATCAATACATGTATTATATATAAACAGACATTAGAAATGGTTTCTGACGGGGCATCTGGCCAGCTCAGTCAGTTGAGCATATGACTCATGATCTCATGCTTGTAAGATGGAGTCCCATGTTGAGTGCAGAGTTATTTAAAAATAAAATCTTAAAAAAAATAAAAGCAAAAAATAAAATAAAATAAAAAAATAAAAATTGGTAAAAAGATGAAACATTGAGCCAAGCAAATATCCATCAAGCAAATAGTCATCAAAAATATTGAGTAAAAGTTGTACAGATTTCTGTAAATTAGGACTTCTGAAAACTTCTAATGTGCTAATTTGCTATGGTAATCCCCGGTGGGGGGGGGAGATGGCAGTGGTGTTATTTGAATAAGAAAAGTTTTCTGCTAGGAAATGTTTGTGAGACCAGTGTTCTGAAGACACTTTGGAGCACTCCAGCCTATGTTCTCTAGAAAAATGTTCTTAAATGGAGATTGTTTCTTAGAGGGTTGTCCAGTAAGTGAAAATGGCAATAGTTTCTCTTGGACTCAGTAGTTTGCCTATGAAAGTAAGTCTGTTTCTCCAATATGAATTGCATAAGTAAGAATTAATATGTTTTTATCTCATTCAGAAATCTACAGAAAGAGATACACCTACAATAACAATAAAGAAAGATAAAACCTAGCTTTCTACTTGGGTTTTCCTTTTAGTTTTTTTAGCTGCATAATGAAAGGATTAAGCTACATCCATATTTCCCAAATTTGTCTCATCTTAAAAATGTGAAAGTAGAGGTTGCAAATGGAATGGAGATTGCTAAAAATCAGAATCCTTGGACTCCACTGAACTTTATCGATTTTCCAGGGAGTGTATGTGTGTTGGGGATGGATGGGAGAAAGAGAGAAGTGTTCCAGATGATTCCATTGATCAGGAAGTTTTGAAAAAAACCTAGGGAAGATGCTAAGTTTCTTTGAATATTAAAATTCTATGAAGATTAACTGCTTTTTAATGAACTCTTTTAAAGCAATTGAGTTTTAGAGGGTTTATTATCTAACTACACAGTTTCCATTATAAATGTGATTTCCACAATATAGAGAACTAGGGCTAGAGGGGATAATATATTACCCAGGATATCACCATCCAGAAAATCAATGGGATATTTTATTTTATTTTATTTTATTTTATTTTACTGTATTATTTGGGATTTCCTTTTGAATAAGATTCCATGGTTGAATTAATTTCTTAACTCTAGGGACAGTTCACAGCTACTTAACATTACAAGACCTTGTGCTGCCTGGTATGAGACAATGGCATGTCTGCTCTGGAATTTCCATAGCTGATAAAAATCCTTTGCCTGATTCTCATCCTGTGAAACATGAAAAATTTACTCCTTCTGCCTACTCTCATTAGACAACCCACTTTGAACTAAGTTTGTCCCAGCCCCTAGGCTATGAGGGCAAATGAGCAAAGAAACTCTCCTTTCAAAACTTCCTTTCTGTCTCTGGGTCTGACGTTAACCCAAGGCTCACACAAACTGGGGGGATTAAAAACGAAACTTCTTGGCAACAGATATCCACAATCTTTCTGTGTCTCTGTTGCCGTAGCAACCAGGCTATCACTATGTATGCTGAGCCAAATTATTTTTACCTGTCTTTTGTGACCACGGGTATTTTGCTTCTTTTCTTCAAGCATCTATTTTCAACATGTTTTTTTTGGCTGACAAAACTTTTAAAGAAGGTGATATTTTTTCCTTCCTTCATTTAAAAATATATGATGAATGTACAAAACCAAATAGGTGTTTTATTTATTTATTTTTTAAAGCAATCATACCTAAATGCTTGCTCTACAAGCTTTGGCTCTTAGTTGCCATTAGGGCTTCATATGGTTGCTGTGCTTCCTCATCTAGAGTATGGAGAAGTATGACTTTTGAACTAATTAGGCGTTTTAAACCGAAATAAACTGTATTTTAATGTAGAACATGTCAGCAAATAATGATCAGTTTTGATATGCATATAGTATATTATAAAAAGAGATAAAAAATTAATGTTGCTTTTTAAAAATCACACATTTCCCTTTTCAAAATTATGAACATCTTTATTTTAAAGCAAAAAACATGCTTTTAGTAGTCAATGGCTACTTAAGTGTCTATAGTTACTTTTTATCTTTTTCTCATCATAACTTAGATAGATAGAATATATTTATTTGTCCAGAGAAAACTCAATGACATAATCCCGGATCTCAAAGATCAAAGCTTTGTATTCAGTAAAAGACCCTTGAAGGTAAAGACCTTGACTTACATATTTTTGTATCACTACTGTACATAAAACTTTGACTTACAGCTGGTAAGCACTCACTAATATGAAATCCATAATTATCCTGATGAATGTGCTTTATTTTTACTTGCAGATCCACAAATACTGTTTTTCATTTCAATTTGCATGTATAGACATAGATCAAACCCAGGATAATGGGAAAACACTAGATGAAGATTTCTGTTTTGCTGAGCCAAGTTTGATAGTATTCTATAAATAACAGTAAGATAATGAATGCAAAACCAACGTCATATTAAATTGGAAGTGTTCAGAGGCAATTTTGGACTCCTGCATTACATTTCAAATTTAATTTGGAATTTTGTGATTATTACTATTTCTGGCAGTTCAAGATGATCTGTACAGTTTTATTGAGGTTTGCATGATTTTATATTAGTTTAGGCAAGAAATGAAGTTTATGAAAACATTTAAAACATACTGTAGAAGTACTATGACTTTTGTTTTTTGTAATTTCATGAGTGAAGAATCAATAAGGCTTTATAAAAATAACTGTTGAATTTAGACTTTTTAATTAAATGTAATTTTTGATTCATGACCATGATATTATGGTTTATAATAAGAAACACGAATTTGGTCTTTCTCCCTGTTCCTAGCACAGAGCTCTAAAACCCTTGACTTTCCTAAGTGAAGAGAATGACAAATGTGATTTTGTTATGTTAATGAGGTGACTCTGGAAAGCCCCTAGGTCACCTTAGGTCACCTGCAGATGGGGGGCTGGTCACCAGAAGATCCAAAGGTGTGATTAAAGTTGGAATTTTCAGTCCCAGCCCCTACCTCTGGGGGGAGGTGGGGTGAAAATGGGTTGGAGGTTGAATCTATAGCCAATAGTCAATGAGTTAATCAGTCATGCCTATGTAATAAAGCCTCTATAAACACCCAGAAGGATGGAGTTTGGAGAGCTTCCAGGTTCCATGTACCATGGAGGTACAGGGAGAGTGGTGGGCCAGGAGAGGGCCTGGAAGCTCTCCACCCCTTTCTTCATACCTCACTCTTATGCATCTCTTCCACCTGGTGGTTCTGAGTTATATCCTCCTATAATAAACTGGTAAACTTAAGTAAGTGTTTCTCTAAGTTCCATAGCTGCTCTAACAAATAGTCAAGCCCAAGGAGCAGGTCATGGGAACCTCCAATCTGTAGCCAGTCATGGAGGCACAGGTGACAACCTGGACTTGAGGTTGGCATGGTGGGTTTGTAGGGGGGAGGGGGAGTTTTGTGACACTGGGAATCTGTTGCTATCCCCGCAGGTAGACCGTGTCATAATTGAGCTGAATTGTAGGACATCTAGCTGGTGTCAGAATCTGAACTGGAGTTAGACTAATAACGGCATTATTAATGAAAACTATTGCTACATAGAAAACCACTTTTAATTTGCAGTGGTGTCAGAAACATATTTTTTAATACTGTCACTGAAGAAAGTTGAGGATTAAATTTATCCAGTATGAGGGAAACTACAGCAAGTGTTAAGAAGTTTTGTACTGTTAAGGCTGAGATGATAAATGAGTATTTTTGCTTTACTGAAGCTAACTGATACACAATTATATGCATTTATGATTTTAAACATTCACTAATAAAATCAACACTATCTCTCTATTATAAACCAATCTCCATTTCTAAACAAGTCTGGAATTACAAGTATTGTTTAGGGTTTCTGTCAAAAGTAAATATAAGTTGAGAGTCACTGAAAAACACGAAGAGATAATGAGCATATTCGCGATGGACAAAATTCAATGGCAAACATAAAGCCATAATCTCTAAGCTCCACTTTATGTCAGTAATCTCTGTGTAATTTTCCTTTTCCTGAGCGGCATGCTACCAACAAAAGCCAAACTCTTTTATCCTAATCTAAAAGTAGCATAAGCAAAATGGGATATAAACTTACACAAAAGATAATGCTGAAATGAAGCTCTCCTGTTAAGGATTGTTTTCTTTTGCTTTTTGAAGACTTTCAGGAGTTCTGGAGAAAATCTACCATATTCTCTTTCCTATTTCTGTAGACTCACTTTTCCGGTAAATTGCTATTAAACTTTCATATTAACATTTTGATGAAATGGCCAAATGTTAGGGGTGTATCCAAATGGCATCCTAAATTCTGAGTGGATCTAGGAGGGAAACAGAATCATAGAGAGGGGGTACTTTAGAGTACTTCAAGTTTGGAGTCATATGACCTCAGTTTGAAGGCTACTTCCATCATTTCCCATGTGACCTGAGCAAGTTGTTTCCTTTCTCCAAGCTTGATTCCTTTTCTATGAAATGGAGATGATAATAATAGTACCAAGTCACAGGAAGGACTGTTATGTGGATTCAAATTGACAATCCATTAAACCACTTAGCATAGAGCCTGGCGCATAGTGAGTGCTCAATCAATGTCAGCTATTATTAAATCTATCATAATTCTATTTTCATGCCAACAATACACTTAAATGAATCCTAAATAATGGGAATCTATTCTGGCTTTAGAGTTCTATGTGGATTTCACGACTATATGGGCTTTTAAACATTCAGAGATTTTTTTCTTGTGACCTAAGTCTCTAATTAGTCCTAAAATTATTTTCTTGAGTAGTCTCTTTTAGTTAAGCCATGGAAAAATTATACTTGTGGACCAGCAGCAATTCTTTTCCCCGTCATCTTTTCCCCAAATTAAAATCTCCTGGTTCATTTAGGGCCTTTCATATGTCTTATTTTTCTGGTTATCACAATATGAATGTCTACTAAATTCATCAGACATGCCTCCTAAGTAATAATGCAATAAGTTGTAGAATTATTTGGTCATAATTTGGCTAGTATTGAGTCAAAAGGAAATGTAAACTACTTTTAGTTCATAATATATTCTTGTAGCATTTATTACATTAGCACCGTAAAAAATGCTATCATTATATATTGTTATATAGTGTTTTTCTGAGTAGTTTATAACCCCTAGTACTATTAGTGCTAGTTTTCTACTTCTGTGTCTCTAGTGCCTATCTGGCACATAATGCATATTTAGTGTGTGTGTGTTTGTGTGTGTGTGTGTGTGTGTGTGTGTGTGTGAAAGAGAGAGACACTGATGTTTAACCTGAATCCCATCTTCGTCTTTGCAATGGGCCACTTATTTTGTTTTCCTTCTTTAGAGCCTCCCCTCCCCCACTGCATTGTTTTGATGTGGTCATTGGTCAAGGGGCTATACTTCTACAAGGATGAGCACAGGACCCATAGTGGCCAATAGAATTCCACTTTCTCAGGCATAAAATGGACACCAGAGGAGAGAAGGCCCTTCTTATCAGATTACCAACTGTGAGTATTATGTGAGTCAAGAGAGTCTGAGGTTCTTGCTTCTATCAGATATGGAGAAAGGTCAATATAGAAGAAAGTATGGCTGAGAGGGAAAGAATGTCATCAACTCTTTAAACAATGAATGCAGCAGCCACGGCCCAAAGCAGGTCTGTCCTTGCACTTTTTGGTTATGTGACCCAATAAATTCCCCCTCCTCCTTTCATATTCCACCTAAGGTGTTCCAGTAGGCTTCTTTTATATTCTGTTATGGCACTGACTGACTGATAAAGTCTCGTGTGACCAAAAAAGATTTGGAACCCATAGTGCCTTTTTCTTAAATCTTCCTGATATTCTTATGCATATCCAGGGAGAGTGATCTACTACCAAATTGGTAAAAGCTGAACATGACAACATATAATATATTTTATCCTAAAATTAGCATAACATTTGAAGTAGAAGTAGAACTAGCCTCAGGAATAATGAAATCATCCAAGAGTGCAAAAGTTTGGTTTCCTTTTATTTAAAAGGGGGCAGATATAGCAAAGGATTTTATCCTCAAATGAGAACCACAATTACATGGTAAAAGCAGATCTTTATTTTTCACTCACCCAACTTTTATTCCAATCCATTGTCCTCTCTCCACTACTCCACTGCTATTTGGTAGGAATTAGCCAAGTAAGGCCCTGTCTCCTGAGGACGGACCCGACTACACATCAGCCTGTACCAGCTAGACTGCGGTTAAAAAAAAATCCACTTCTTCTGAGTTAATTTCTATTTTCTCCAATTAACAGAGAAGGTCATATAGAATATCAAATAAAGAGATGATGCATTCTAGAAGCATGCCTTATGAGACCAGCTAATGAAAGGGGTCTCTGGACCAGAAACAAGAGTCAGATTTAGAATATTGCCTGAAGGGAGAATTTGGAAGGCAAGCATTTGTTTTGGGGATTGTTGACCAAAAGATGTACTCTTGCTTAATTATCTCCAATGCCTTCAGTGGTTCATTTCCAAATCTTTTAAGAGTCTTCTTATATGTTGTATATATCACGCTAGGCACTAAAAATACAAATACCTCATGTTTCATTCCTTCGCTGGTACTCACAGTTCCACAACTATGTCCTATTCCAGATTCTAATTCCTCGCCTTGAAACTTCTCAAGCTTCAAAATTTCTCTAAGAGTTTATATTCCCCAACCACTATCCCAAACTTCCAATATAGGTACTGTTTCCTCTTTCAGTACGTTTTGCACTCTGTTGTTTACCTACAGTGTAATCCTTTACACTGCATCCTAATGCCTAGGTATTGTACTTGTCTGTTTCTCTCACACATCTAAGGCACAGTATTTGCTTTTTCACATGAATTCCCAGAACTTACTAGCTCTTAATAAATGCTTGTTGAGTGAATAAACAAACACATGAATGCATACATGCATGCATGAATGAATGAATGAATGACTAACAGCATGGTCTCTACTCTGAAGAAGCTCAGTCTAGCTGGGGAAGAAATAACCATTAGGCTAATTAGCAACTAACCATTGCATAATAGAGATACGATCCAAATATTGACAGAGCATAACATGAGCAGAAATTAATTGTTCCTTTGATTTTGTGCCTTTTTTTTCCTCATGTTTGCTTTATTGTTTGTGCTCAGAGGAATATTTAAAACTCACTGTTGAATTATCTAAGAACAAAACCCTGATATCTTTGAAGGAAGGATTACCATCCAAATCTATAAATGGAATAAAACAAATAAGAACATTAGATAAAGAAAATACTGCTGGCTGCCTACAGAAATGCACTGAGACTATCTCAATAAGGAACATTTCCACACAGGCCTAACAAAGGGAATAGTAAAATTATGACCTAGTTTTTTTTAGTGACTAGAGGACCGTTGTTATATGTTGGGAACATGGAAATTCCAGAGATAGCTATGATGAGGAAGCTTCACAGACATTAAATGAAAAGAGTCCTGCTGTCAAGTGTTTAAACAATTTCCAGAGGCTACGTCTGCAGTAGGAATTTATCAATATGCAATCTCTACCTTGTTTGGTTTGACATGTGGGCTGTTGGCGGGTTTGTTACCGGGAGCTATAGATGACACTAAAAAGAAGAGGGAGCATTCCTACCACCTCTTTTTTTTTAGTTTTTGGTCCCAGCCTTTTTTCAGTTCCTCATCATTTTGGCCAGAACCAGATCCGCTTAAGTGTTCTGTCTTCAGAATGTCCTTCCTATTGCTGTATTTTTCACATTTATTTTAAAGAGTGATAGTTTATAAAACAGGATCTAATTCAAATCTTCTAGCATCCTTAAGATGCACTGTTTTTCATTTGGAGCCCTCTGGAGTCTGTGGTAAGGGTACTATACTGTTTGTATGGAATATGAGAAACTATAGGAAAGAAATGTGGTGTTTCTGTGGGCTTGGGATTACATCCGTGATAAGGAATGAAGACATTTTTTATTTTTATTTATTTATTTAAAAAAAAATTTTTTTTTAATGTTTATTTATTTTTGAGACAGAGAGAGACAGAGCATGAACGGGGGAGGGTCAGAGAGAGAGGGAGACACAGAATCTGAAACAGGCTCCAGGCTCTGAGCAGTCAGCACAGAGCCCGACGTAGGGCTCGAACTCACATACCTTGAGATCGTGACCTGAGCCCGAGTCGGACGCTTAACCGACTGAGCCACCCAGGTGCCCAGGAATGAAGACATTTTTTAAATGTTAAAACAAATACTGTGATATTATGAAAGATGAAGGTAAAAATAAGAGAAGAATTTAAAGAGAAAGCATGAGACCTGAAAAGAATGCCAAGCTTTTGAGGTTAGCTGTTGCATTTTACTTTGACTCAAGGCATTTTTGTGAAAAGGTAATGGAGAACCATCTAGAGGGGAAAGTTGCCCCTGTCCCAAGCTCGTGCCCAGCCTAGCCTCTCCCTGGGCCAGGAAAATACCTGTTTCTAAACACCCAGGGACTTTTGTACAGTTCTTTATATCTCTTAATTTCTATGTTATGGAATTATTATAAATAATCATTATAAATTACATATTACAACATAAACATAAAATATATAGTAGCATATGGCATGTAGAATGTCTCATCCCAAACACAGACCACTCAGGACTATTTTGAACTGACTCCTGGTCGTTACATCGCTATTTCAGCTAACACATAAAGGATTATTTACTGACTACAGTATTGCTGGCAGTGATCATCACTACAGAAAAAACTTGATCAATTCAAAATCTTTAAGGCTTGGGACAGAGATTGGGGCCAAGTTTACCTATATATTTGTGACAGTTTTTGAAAAGATGTGCTAAGCAAATATATCAAGTAAAGTGTTTGTAAAAGAACTGTTTACTTGACACAAATTTTAGAGTCACGAATTCCCAGCAATGTAAGTGCATTGTAAGCAAAAGCTAGATGTTGCTTAGGTTGGTATTTTGATATAATAGGTACAAATTATTTTTATCTATTCTTTAAAGCAGGGCTTCTGCTAGACATTACATTTTCACCCTAGTTCAAATTGCAATATTTATTTGAAAACAATAAAATATTGTTCCTATGGAAATGTATTATTTACTCTGACTTTTAATCATTTCGGCTCTTTTCCTCAAGTCAATTGACTTATATCTGAGTCTACTTAGTAGAGGAAGTGAACAAAAGGAGGTCACAGTTAAGACTAACTCCCAGTTAGTCACCTAAAGTTTCAACAGTCACATCCATTATATTAAGAAACTGTGCTTTAATAATGCAAGAGTTGGCAGCAAAACAATAAATGTCCAAACATGATAAATAGCAGGTTAACCACCTCTGCGACAGAGAGAACAACAGTATCAAGCTAGCCCATTTTTGCTTAGTCTTGTAAGAGATACAATCACAGTCTATAGTTTTATTTTAAATCTGTCACATTAAAGGGTTACCCAACATTTCAAGATATATTAGGGTGCAATAAATAGCTTACCTTTTTTGATAGTCGTTTACGGGAAAAATAATGTGCTTTATGGTGCAGAGAAGAACCTTAAACATGGTCAATATTGAGAATAAAATCATATCCCACCTGGGTGACTTTCTCTGTCACGTTGTGTGTTCGATCTTTAACCTTGGGTGCAATAATGGTTTTATCTGAAGAAGGAGGGGATGCATTCTTTTTTTCAGTTTTGACATCTGAAAAATTCAGAGTGAGCTGTGGAATCTTGTTAATGGTGCTGTATTTGTTGAGATTTGAATCTGACGTGGATCCCAGGAGGCTTGACTTGATATGATTAAAAGGCCCTAAAAAAATTGGAAAATATTTGTAAAAGCAGGATCAGGAGAAACAGAAGAAAGAGATGGTCCTGAATGACCCGCTAATGATCCACAGCCAGTGTGACCCTGCTTCGGGAGGGACTAAATGCAGCCAGCTGGTACCTGACCACAGGTTTAGGATCACGGTCTGACACACGGAGCAGCACATGGGTATCGAGGGTAAGATGGGGTCCAAGGCGTGTACCCAGGGGGCAGATGACATCTTTGGCTGTTACCTAACTTCTTTCATTAAGGGCTGGAATAAAAGGAAAACAAAACAAAACAAAACAAAACACAAAAACCAAAAACCTCCACTCCCTATTATTGGCCAAACTGGTTTTTCAAGAATGTCTTTTTATAATCCAGGAATTATTCAAGGAAGAGACTTGCCTGTGGATAAAATCATGTTGGCCAGGAAATTTCTGAACAGGCTGTGTCCCCAGCTCCAATGTGTATTACTTTCTTCTCTGGGCCATGACAAATGACAAGTGACGAACCAGCTGTCATGTGCTTCTACTACCTATGTGAGGTGTTTTACAGAGCTTCTAAGAATTTCAGATAAGAGGGAGAAGGGCAAATGTCTGTGCGTACGTGCGTGTATTCTATTGAAAACTCCAGGATCCTGTGTGAAATTTTTAAAATCTTTCCTTCTTTTCCCCTTTCATTTACATTTAAGACTTTTTTTTTTTTGAGAGAGAGAGAAAGAAAAGCCTCCATAAAAAACCATACCAGAAGAATACTTTGGTGAACATAACTTAACATTGAAGTGACCATAGCTAGGTAATGGCTGGGGTTAGTGGTACCTGGTTATTTATTTATTTATTTATTTATTTATTTATTCATTTATTTTCAAACATGCTATATGTTAGATCCCCAGAACTGATTCATCTTGCAGCTGGAAGTTAGTACCCATTTTCCGACCCTGGTCAATTCCCACATTTCTTTCCCACGAAGACAATTTAGCAAGGTTCCAGGGCTCCTGGTTCCCTTGTCGAGGATAAATACACTGACTAGGTACACCTTGAGGTGAACTTACTGTGTGTTGCTTTTGAAGAGTCAGGAAATGCTCCAGAGTTTCTTGTATAATGGGTAATGCAACTTTTACTAATATAGAGCTCCTAAAAATTGGCATCAGGAAGAATTTTATAGAAAGCCTGAGCCCATGACTGTTACTCAGCCATTATTTTGCTGCCTCAGAGAGTGCTTCAAACACACAGACTGCATGACTGAGCTTGTTAGTCAGCACATTTTGCCTTATGCTACTTTTTCTCCTGTTCAGAATGAAACAAATACATTTTAGGGATCAAAAAGTACTTTATGCAGGGCTGAACACTTGAAAATTAAATTTATAGGTGGTGTATTTTGAACCACAATAACAAATCAACTCAGCTAAAATATAATGCTAGTAAAATAATTGCCATCACCTGGCTGATAGTTAATTTGGAGAGAATTCACATATATTCCTTTACAAAATTTTATTTTTGGTTATTTAAAAATTTGAAATTGTTTTAAGATCATTTTCATCCATACTGCAGACACTGTGCTTCTTGAGGTGCAATTTTATTCACTCCCTAAGTTTTATCCATGATGATGATCAAACCCATCTAGGTGAAAAATGTCATTGAGCAATTTGGGCATTTAGTGCCCAGTATGCTCTCATTTGCATATAGACGCTCACTCTCTTTTCTATTTATAAGATAAGGAGAGAAATAGGAGCCAAAAGTGGCACCAAATTAATCTTGCCTTCAGACAGGTGTCTGATAGAAACCCCATTCTCTAGATCTCTCTATAAGTCTCCATCACAAACCACTGATTTAGTATTGCAACATATCCTAGATAGTGTTCTCTTTTTTGTATCATTGTATAATATTATGGCTATATTCCAGGCCTATATCTTAAAATTTGTAATTTGCGAAATATTCCAGGACTTCCAACATTTTAGATAATGTCTTTTTCTCAACTCTATTGTCATATTTTCACTCATTAGATACTTTTATTGCACACAGGGGTACAGAGAAGAGATTAGAGAAAGTTGAGCTCTGATATATAGTTAAGTTGTGTTTTAAACCCTTATGTCTATCTTTCAACTCTATTTCTGTCATCCTTCTATGTGGTGAATTTCTATAGCTGACTCTCTACGGAGCTGTTTAAAAAAAATCAGGCAAAACCATGGATGATCTATCACATTAGAGGAGACAAACACTGTTAAATATGCTTTGATTGTCCTTGTAACCAGTTTCAATAAACTCCACTGAACTGGCTACACCAATAAGCACGAGGTCTCAACCATGACAGTACTTCATCCTAGGGGCATTTGTTGGGGACATTTTTGTCTGTCACAATGATGAGAGGTGGCTCAATTGAAAAATTGTCCCATATGTCCAGTGGGCATTCCTGTAGGTGAAAGCCTGTTTATAACGATCTGAGCCTTGAACCTGTTTCACATATAAAGAGTACAATGTACTTTTAACATGATTTTAATGTGTTGAACTTTGTAGAGCTACAACTACCATGTAAAGGAAAGAGTTTTACATTGGTTCAGAACTTTACCAAAAGTTGTTCACCATTTTGAAAAATTGTATCACGTGGAGTTACTCTACTTGTGGCATTTGAATTGCCAATACAAAATTTCAGACTTCACGCTATAAGGTTATAGTCTGTGTTTGCAGGTCACGAACAAATATGTAAACAAAGAGATTTGAGTATTTTTTTTGACAGTGTTGGAACTGGATATTAAATTTGCAGAGAATTACAGGAATCACACTGAAGATCATTAATAAAATTTCTTTCAAAAATATTTCATATGATTGTTCTCTATGTATGTAAAATGATACATGATGTAATGAAAAGAAACTGTGTAGTAAGAACTAAACACTAACTGATTTGTCTTGAGATTGCCTGTTGGTTTCCAATCTCACGTTAGTAACTCTTTAGAGATCTGCCACAACTTCATCATAATGTCTCGATTGCCATTTCTTGTTCCAATCCATTTTTTAGTCCCATTGTTTAGGAAAGCATATGGTCTGCAAGGCCTTTTTACAATATTGGATAAAGAATATATGTTCTGACATTTGGTGGGATTTCTTTCTTAAACAGTGCAATTCATTAATATTGATGTTATCACATATGAAATCATGTTGACATTACACTGAGCTGTTAAGGGCCAGCTTACTGGTGAGAACATCATCCTTTTTCATTTTCTCCCCAGTTTATTTTGGGATATTTTTCATAATTCAATTTTTGTTATTTCCTGTTTCTAAAATTCATATATAAATAATTCTGGTCTGTTATTGTTTATTCCAATACTGCTTTTTATTTTGTTATCCACTCATATTCCTGCTCTATCATTTTCTCTAGTACTTATCTGGATGATTTTCTCATGTCTTTAATGCTCTTAAAGCCATTTTCTAAAAATGTCTGCTCATTGCATTATGTCTTCTAGTGTAGTTAGTTATATTTGAGCATTAATACATTGAGAAATGTATCATTTTATTATAAACTGCTTTCCTTGTATTCCTCCTTTACATTACAGTTAAAGAATCATGTTGATCTTTTAGAAATAGGTTAACTTATTTCTAAATGTTGTTACAGGATAGTAAAATGAGTATAAAAAATATTGTTGCAAAACAAGGGGACATTGGGTCTGACAGGGCTGAGAAACCACTGGTCAATATATGTCATATGCAGATTTGCTCTCAGAATATTATAACTTCATTGAGTCCATATTTTAGCTTCTCGTATTTACTGGTGGATAACCCTTCAAACTGTTATTCTATTCTGCTTTTTTTTTTTTTTTTGTAACTTCTTAATAATAGAGATTTAATCTAGGCTTTCTTTTAAATCTATATATTTAAAGAATTCAGCAGAACCTAAAGTGTTACTTAAAATACTTCATGCATGCTACTTAGATAAGACATTTACAATCTATTTCATCCCATAAACAAAGATCATTATGCTTTTTCCACTGATTTTGAAGCAGATATTTATTTGCAGAAGTCTGAGTCTGCAAGCCAATGTGCATTAGCTTAGGTTCCTCTAAAACCTATCTAAATTCTAGTGAAAAAATTTCCCAAGATTTTAATTATGGTAAGTATTCACAGTATTCTCGTTTTCACTAATCGTCAACCTAAGCAGATAGAATATGGGGCCAAAAGGGAATAAGCATCAAGGACTAGAAATCAGAACACAGGGTTTCCTACCTCCTAGGTCTATATTCAGAGAGGCCTTGGTTGAGGATTTAAAGGTGAAAGGCAGCCTCCCTGAGAGTGATCATGAACAGATGGGATTTAGGATTCTAATGAAAGAAAGGAGGATAACCTGAAAAACAAAGTAAATGAATTTAAAAAAAATAAATGGGCAGAAATAAGGGGAAATAATAGCTTCAATAGAAAGGAATGTAAAACTCAAAGGTGCATAAGGAGGAATTGATGTTCTTTAGAGAAACATTTGCAAAATGGATGACCATTCATTTAAACGTTTCTGTATTCTAGAAGGAGACGAAAAACAGGTGACCAAGTAGACTAAACCAACATCTGGATAAAGCTCTAATATATTACAACTGTCTGATTAAATATAAAGTAGGCCATGTTCCAGCTACAAAGAAATAACCTGAATTTAGAGATCAAGCCAGAGGCTAAAGCAACAACTGGGAAGAATTTTAGATTAAAGATGTTTAAAATTTTTATGATAAGGTTATTTGAATTTATCATGAGTTACAAGATGCTAAAAGAGAATATATTCTCTTTTAGAAGTGCTGGAAATATAGCCAAGGACATCTGATAATTTTTAAAAAATGCTGTTTTCTTTTTTAAAGATCATTGCTCTTGAGGATAAAATGGGACACAAGAAAAGGAGAGAAAAAAAAAACGTAAGGTTATCACATCATCAGGTCTTTACACAATATTTCTTGGGGCACTGAGTTTATTTGGCTAAAGTTTAATAAAATGTAAATTGCTGAAGTGACTTAACGTTAGAAAAAAAGCAAATGCAGTGTTTAGTAATTGGATTTTGTAAAAGAACACTGGCAGCCAGTTTAAAACTTAGATAGATAAGAAGTAATCATATTATTTGTAGTCCATAATCATATTACTTCTTTGGGTGTGTAATATATAATTTGCAGAAGAAAACTATCACCATTGAAAATCAGTATGCAAATTCTTAGAAGATCACAAAAACTTGGCCAGTGTAGCTTATAAGAAACAAGCTGTATCAGATCAGTTGATTTCCTTTGTGAGTCTGACAGGTTTTGTGGCTTGGGGAGGTGAAAGCTGTGATCAGTCTTGCAGATAGTTTTGTTTCTGACTCATATGCCAGATTCACACACAAGATGGAAACTGAACACACTATTGTCAGTGGGATGCAGAGTTCCTTGGAATAATAAGCAGGTGGAAGCAATAAAGGGGTAAAGCTATATTAAGGACCTATTTACTAAGTGGGGTAGGGGTGGGTTAATTTTTATGGATGACTTGGAGAGCAGTGTAGGCAGAGAAACCACCACTAAATTTGAGGTGAAGATCAGTTGATGAGTGATTGAGACAGGATTAGGTTCACCTCTCACAACATTAAAGAGATTGTTAACAGCATTTAACGTACATGCACACATAGAAGCAGCAAATGCAATTTATTTGAATTAACTTTTCCAATCCTTGATAATGGGTTACACTTAGATCTCTGAAGTCTTATTTCAAAGATTCATAAATTTCAAGGAAATGTATTAAAGGGAAACAAATTTAATCCTAAGTAAGAAGGTTAAATGGAAATGATTCTGTTTTAGAAGAAAAGACTGAGTACCGATTGCTGTTCTTATAGTATGATATTATATCAAGATTAGACGTAACCAGCTGGAATCTCTGGCCACTCAGGATAGATAAAGGAGGGAAGAAAATTGCATTTCAGCAAGAAGGATTTAGGTTAGCTCTTGGCGTAACAGGCAGTAAAATAGATTTCCCAAGAAAGTTAGAGAATGGGATCCCCCCAAGATAAAGATTCCTCTACCATTTGTGTCAGAAATTTTGCCAACCACCTCGTCTGAGGGGAATAAACCAGATGCTCTTGAGGTCCTTCCAAATGCCTGCCGAAATGATTTATTTTATTCGGTCAAGAAATTATTTTTGGGTGACTTTGATATTTAAGAACTGTAATTATGCATTTGTACACAAAGAAGTATAGAAATTTGTCTTTTATTTTTTAAGTTTTATTTAAATGTGGTTTAGAAACAAAACCAAAAAATTTTAAAAGCGCACTTAATGTATTATTCTATATCTACTTAGCATGTTAATTTTTCAGCGAAAATCTTAAAGAGCCAGATACTTAAGTATTTTTTGATAGTTTCAAAACCAGAGTCTGAACAAATAATGAAGACTTTGGAGGGTACATTTACATTAATTTTTAAATTAAATTTGTGCATTTTAAAATCTAATTTGGGAGTTTGACTTCATAAATATTAATATGGGAAAACTTCCTACAATGGTTTAGAGTTTCCTGATCCCAAATTCTGACTTTGATGATTCATTTTTATTTAAAGACTACTGCTATTAAAAAATTGAGGGTCAAGGAAAAAGGGTTGGGGATTAAATGGATTTATGAGAGAAAAATTAAAAAAATGTGGTTTGAATGACAGCTGTGTGAACTACTAATTTTAAGATAAGCAAGCTCAATTTTCTATTTATTGAGACAAATCAGATTCATTTTTCACTGAATTCAAAAGATCATTGGAAAATTAGTGTCTAATAATTAATTGCTAATTATTAAATGCTAAAGCCAATCATATTTCATACAAGCAAGTTAGCAAGGGGTGTCTGTATTCTGTTTCTTGACATTATATCCTGAATTATACTCAAATCACCATCACAACTGACACTAATTTGTTCCCTTTTAGAAATCACAGTAGATAGGCCAAGGATAGAATAATCATGTGGATGAAATACCATCCCGGTATTGGAGGTCACCTGCATAGACCCTTTTTGAAGTGCTCGCAAAAGAAAATTGGGATGGGAGAAGCTGCCACAATTTCCCTTATTTTCAAATCACCCTGGATTGATGACCAGAAAACAGCTTTAGTGTCTAGTGCTATTAATTCATAAGCATCACCAGCTCTGACTTAATTAGGGAAGCAATTGAGAAATCAATATACAGAACTTCATAGTGATCAGAGTAGCAGTGACATATAGAAGAGGCCAAAACAGTGAATTTTAAATAATGATGGTTACCAGTGGAGACGTGTCCATGCAACATACATGCACCAAATGAGTCATTGTCACCATATGCACACTCACAGCGGCATGCATGGCCTATGTTAAAAGACTAAGTCCAAATGTTTTCAATTTGATGAGAATAATATGATTACTATATTTTGTGATTCCTCGTACCTACTATGATATAGTAGAAAAAACAGAGGTGAATTTCAAATTTTTAGTCAAATCCAGACTTTTCCAGAGGTACTGCCCACTTAAACTTTAACCTACAGTACCTATAGGTCATGCCAGTGATTTCAGACTAATATAGGACACAATTAAAAATGACTGAAATGTAATATAGAAAAATAGAAAATGACCATCATGCATGTACAGTTTACTACTACAGTAAGCTTAAAACCATACCCCCTGCCATCCAGGAACGTGAAACTAGTTTTAAGGAAACAAAAGAGGAACAAGTGAAGAGATACTGTCATGTAGCACTTTGATTACTTTATTTAATCTTGCACTCAAAACCTTTTTGGGGCTGAAACAGGCTGATGTGCCTCTTTCATACTGGAATGTATTTAGCTTAATATTTGTTTCTTTCCAAATGGTTTAAATATTTAGGAAGTGTTCATTGTCAACCTAGGCTTATACTTGCAAGAAAAAGGAGTTCAGAATCATTTTGGTGCCACAGGTGAGAAAGTAACAATGTCTCCAACAAAATCAAGCCACGATATCTCCACCAGGCACCTGGACCAGCTAAGGGCAGCATGATGTTGCATTGAACAGGGCATACAGCAGGCAAGTGAACATGCCAAGTAAAGGGGCTCTTTGAGCATCAGATGATGAAATTTGAGTTCGTACATTACCTTTGACATTGCGACCATTGTCTGTTTTGAGCACATAAGGGTAAAAAAAAGAAAGAAATATAAAAAGAAGACTAAAATTATGTTATATACACTGAATTACAATCAGAGTAAACAGGATGTGATGATTGAAAATTGTATCTTTGAAATTAGCATTTTGTATTATTCAACCAAGTAAAATGCATATACCAAAAATAATATCTGCCATCATAAGCATGCACGTTCAAGTATGTGAATAATTTATCTCATTTATTTTAACTGGATTCCAAGATGGGTATCTTTTATAATTACGACACTTTGGAGAAGGCATCTCCAGCTGTCTGCAGTTGTGATAAAAACTTTCAGTCTTGTCAGAAGCCAATTTTAGTGTCCCTTCAACCGTCATTTACAAGAAAGACTGCACAACATTCGGTATGTTAAGTAATTGTTTTTTCATATGGTTTAACCTAGAAAATTAAGACAACAGCTTACCTTAATAAACCAACTTGTGTCACTAATCAGAATTCTATTAATTGCCACTCCCACAAATGTTCTTCGATGCATATTTTGAAAACACCAAATAGTGCTCAAAGAATAATTCTTAGGCAAAAATAATTGTAAGAAATCAGTGAAAGATTTGACTTTTAAAAGTAATGTGAGATTTGTAAGTCTATGTTGTCACAATGCACTCAGTGTAATACCTAAAATATTTAAGAACTTCATTTATATTAAGATGGGCTGTTTTCAAATCTCAGAACAAAGTGTTTTCAGATTTGAGATTAGCAACCTGACCCTTCGATGCATATTTGCTAGTAACAAAATCTGCATTACTAGTTTTGAAACAAACACGCTTAAAAGAAATGAAGTCATGTCAAAACCATACAAATATATCCAAGATTTGAAAAATCTGTTCAACATTTGTTGACATGTACAGTAATGCTGTGCATATTTAAAATCTTGGGATACATCATAATTGTTTCAAAGTCTACAAGTGAAGCAATTTCAATAATGCGGTATATTGAACTGCTAGTGTAGACACTGGCTCACATAGAGATATGCAAAACTGTGACCTTACATGACAACTCTGCCTTCTTTGAGGGACCGTAAAAAAGCAAATATGGGTAGTGAAGAGACCTTGATTACATAGAATTAACTATCTCCATCAGAAGCTGGGCCCCCAAATCGTTAGTAAAGTAACAACTACTTATAAGTAGTTAAAAATTATAACAAACCTCGAAATTACAAAGATTTGCAAATTCCCAAAAAACTGACTAGAAGTTATATTATATGGTTAATGCTGCTTTGACATTCTAAGACAGAGCATGCAGTCTGTGCATTGGTGCTAGCTGAGACCTTGTTATTTGTCCGTGACAATATAACTGCAGAAATTAGAGTAAGCATCTAGAATCTTCTAGCAACTTGTCAGAGAAATTCTATGTCGGGTCAATCTAATAATAAAACAGTTAGGGCTTATATTTTCTATGTATTTTTTTTGAAAATTTCATTTTTCTAATAGTGCATTTTTCTTATATATACAAATGTATTGGTCTGTGATGGATTAGAAAAAATCCTGGTCCTTCACCATAAATGGTTTGAGAAGTAGAATTCTAAGGTACTTGGTAATATAGATTAAATAAAAGGATAATGTAAAACATTATGCACTATTATACTTGCAAATTATTTAAAGTTCTATAAAGATAGCCTATAAAGAAGGAAATTTCTCTTCTTGAATGAAGAAGCAATAATCTGAATTCAGAATCTGGTGCATGTGGGACTTAACCTGTTAACCAGTCACATGAATTCATAAAATTAAAATCAGTTTAAAAGAATTTTCATCATCATGTAGCATTGTGCATCAACTATACCCAAAGAAAAAATAAAAACTTTTAAAGTTTTCCATCTTCTTTTGTCAGCAGCTCAGTTTCTAAAATATATCAAATTATGTAGCCATAGGAAGTGTGGTTTCTTCTAGGCTAATCAGTGATTTTGTGGCTAAAAAAACTGTTCTAAAGCTGAACTATAAAATACCCTCTGAATTTATTCACCGATAACCAGACAACTGTAGCATCTGTAAGCAAGTGATACTTTTCTGGAAACTAACATAGCTTTGGTGTGGGAAGAAAATCCAGGATGTCCCCACTACTGAGTGTCCATGTATAGAACCTGAATTGAGAAATCCAGAAATGTGAAATCATCCTTTCCCATAATTGTATCAGCAACTATGTTTGAAATGAAGGCTACATAAAATGGAAGCAAATAAGGTGAAATCATGAAATCTGATCTAACCTCCTCAGCACCACTGTCAAATCATAGGCGAAGTCTATACCACACACTGATCATGTGCCATCTAATATGGAAGAATGGTATTAAGACTGTAACTCAGGTTCTAGGCAATAAGGCCAATTTCTGAAAAGCCAGGATGATTTCTAAAGATGCTTACACTAACGGGACGAACTAAGCAAAATGTATGTTAGTCATTTGAATCACCCTATTGGATTTATTAAATTTCGGCTATATGATTCATTGCTCATAGATCAAATTTCAGCAATTTCATTCAGTCAGGAGATATTGAGCATGCAATCACTCCATGGTATGGGGACTTAGATGACTATTCAGCTTGGAAATTGTCCTTGATTTTATTTTCCTTTTGACCTTCTTTAGACTACAGATTAAAAGGGATGTGCTACTGGCTTTTGTCCCATATATAGTTTCTCAAACCTATCTGTGGAAAACCCTTCTGTTTTTGTGATACTGATTTATCTCTTTTTGAATTCTTCCTGGAAATTCTGCCTTCTGAATTCTCTTCTGCCTTCTCATCTTCACTGCGGCCTTTAAATAAAGACCCCCACATGATTCAAGTATTATGGAATATAATCATTTTCTGTTGTGCGTGGTTTTGAAACATAGTTCGGGAGCATGGTCCTCTCAGTGTGGCACCAACACTTATTGAGTTCTTGCCATGAGACAGGCGATTGTGTTGGATACTAAGGGTGCCAAGCACACTATGCCCCAGCTCCTGTGATGGGGGAGCTCACAGAAGCATACTTACGGCTTTGTGTATCCCGCAGAAATGACAGACTTCTAATGTGGAATAAAGGTAGAATGTAATAAATGCTATCATAATGTGCAAATGCTGCTTTGCACATTAGGGTGTAAAATCATTGAGTTCTTTTGGTTTGGGAAGGGGAAATGGGCCCTGAGGACTGTGAGTGGCAGGATGAGGAGGAACAAAGTAGAGAACAGATATTCCTGGCAGAACAAACTAATGAAGCAAAACAATGTGTGATGCATGTTTGGGAAAAAGCAATTACCTTTGTGCAGGTTTATACATAGTAGGGGAAGGAGTCCTGCAGAAGCTGGAAGGAAGGCTTGAAAAAGAACTGTGGCCAGCTGGCAAAGTGCCTAGTACCCTACATTAAGAGCCCAGTGATCAGATGCATGTTTTAAGAAGAAAACTCACAAAAGCAGCAGTGATGATGGGAACGCACAGACATGGATACCACAGAACAATGGGCCGCTCAGGAACCTGAACTGCGGGATTTAGAAAAGTGGGACTGATATATCCATTCAACAGGTACTCTGAATCTCCGAGCCTCGGGGAAAGCTCGTTGAGTCCGCAGACTCAACACAGGAAAACACTACCACAGGAAAACACTGAGTGGTGGACTGTGGGCTCTGGAGAAAGGTGGTCCTGGGTATGCAAGCCGGCTCCGGAACTCTTTAACCTTGGAGGAGTCATATATTTAGCATATCTAAGCCCCACTTACCTCATCTTTAAATGGGGCTTAGCAATAATTCCTAACTCACAGAGTTGTAAGAATTAAATCACTTCATGTGTGTCAAACATTTTCAATGCCTCAACACATAGAAAATACTCAGTAAAAGTTGGCCATCATCATGTTAATGATGATTTTTTTTGTCGCTGTCTTTTTAAAAAAATATATTTATTTATCTTTTTGGGGGGAGAAAGCGCAAGTGGGGGAGGGGTAGAGAAAGGGGGGCAGAGGATCCGAAGCAGGCTCTAAGCTGACAGGCTGACAGCAGTGAGCCCGATGTGGGGCTCGAACTCACAAACAGTGAGATCATGACCTGAGCCTAAGTCCTAAGCTCAACTGACTGAGCCACCCACGTGCCCCTGTCATGGTCTTTTGAGCATTGCTGCTTTCACTACCGGCTAATGTAAGAATGTGAACACAAAGAGGCCAGGGAAAAAGAAATGAATTCTAACTTGTTCTGACTTTGGTTTTCAAGTTTGGTCTTCCAATACTTTCAGGGATTACTTTTTCTCTCTAAACCTTTCCCCTTCTTCCTTCCTACCCCATCCCTACCCAATCAGTTTATAGCTTTCTGATTGGTTGCTACACCACATTTTACACACCTCTTTCTTTGGAAAGATTTGGTTAATAAAAGAGTCCTGTGAAGGCACATCACTCCTGCTCAGAGCTTGACTATTTACTAAATGCAGCAAAATTAATTATGCTTGAGATGATAGTGTCATCACCTAAGCACATCTTATATTAAGTATTAATTAACACTCCATAAAGTCGGCAGATAGCGGTTATCATACCATTTCAGAAACACAGAAAAGAAGCCAGAAGAAACCAAATTATTCACTAGGGTTCAAAGAGGAAAATCAGTAACACTTCCGGATATAAAATTCATAATTTGTAATTGCTGTAATTTACTCACATTTCTTCCCCCAAGGCATAGGCATTAATGTCAAAATTAAAAACCATGGAAATTACCTTTCATTACCCATTAATATATGTTTCCATATTTAAAAAAAAAAACATACCTTCACTGGCATGTCGGTCTCTAAATATGTTCTTGGGGTGGACACTGAATCCTTCTATATCATGAACCGAAGAAGCCCTCCGTATACTACAAATGCTTTCCTTCGATCTGGAATGAGTCAGCTGGGAACTTGACTGCAGCATGTCAGGGTACAGTCGGTCCCATTGCCTTTTGGGAGAGGAATGGTCAAGAGGTCCCGATATATTCACCAAAGGGGAACATTTGCTGGGCTGTATCAAGGCTTTTGTATCATCTGCTTCAGAAGGGCTGCAGCTCTCTTTTGTAGGAGACTTGAAGTGCTTCATGGCTACTGAATCATCGCTGTGTTTAGATGAGTCAATTACTACCACATCCGGGTCTTCTTGTGGTAAGGACTGCTTTCTGTAAGTGAGAACTCTCAGACCAGGGAATTTGAACCCAAAAAGTTTCCCTACAAGTGGAGACAGGAAAAAAGAAACACATTATAAGACAAATATATAGATATATACAATCCATATACACATCCATATATACATATATATACTATATATGTACAAGACATATCCCTTAAGAAAAACAAACAAATGAACATCGTTGACTCATATTTAATACCATGTAATAAGATTTATTAATCAATACTGAATTAAGTCATTCACAGTTGGAATGAGAGATATTGTCGAAAATTTCTGAGACTAATTACCATAAAAGCAGTAAGAAAATAATAAAAGAACGTTGTCATGTTTCTGATGGTTAAACAGATATACTCCACTGACATGAAAGCATTACTTGGATGACATGACTTTTTTTGTTTCAATAAATTAAAGACATATTATACATTATTGCATATAATATATTGTTAAAAACACTATACATCCATTTTTAAGGGATTTGGGGGAATTTTACGGGAATTTGAAGGGTAGAATACAGTTTGGAAAGGAAAAGAAGGGATGGGACACCATAGGCAAAAGGGAGGGTACTGGAAATATTATAGTGCATATGTGTGGAGTGGAGGATAGGGGGTGATTGTACTGGAAGAAGGGAGGGAATGAGGTGGGGATAAGAAGTTGGCCTGACATATCCAGAAGGCTTGTATTAGACAATACTGTGACTCATGTGTGGATTAGAAAAACAGGGTCAGCTGTTTATGAAAACATTCCTCATTCCATTGGAAAATCTTTAAAGGCTTTACGTTTCAGACAGAGATGTAAAGATAAGAATTTCTCTTTCCTGATATATATATTTTTTTGTTTTTCCAAAATATGAGAATATGGCATGAAATGTTATCCTTATCTCAGTGGATGAGGCTTAAAAGGACAACCAAGTATAAACATTCAAAGGTGAGTTTTAAAATTAAAATATTAGCTAATAAATGCATAAACTCACTGGCAGTAAGAATGCAAATCAAAACAAAAGCATGTCATTTTCCACTCTTTAATTTAGCAGTTAATTGGAAAAAACAAACAAACAGATAACATGTAGTGATGGCAAAAAATGCTGGTGAGCATTCTGGCACTTTGATGGTGGGATTGCAAATTGCTACAAATTATTTCAAAAATCATTGTGCAATATCTATTAAAATGAAAACATACTTTTCATTTGACTCAGGAATCCCAATAATAGGATAGTACAAAGGCACAGAAATAAGACACAGCCTGGATATCCATTAGAAGGACAATGATTGAATAAATTATGACCTTTTTATACTTTGGAATCTTATAATGCTCTTTAAAAACCATATATATATATATACATATATATATATATAATATGTATATATATACACATATATTTTTATTAGAATTAGAAGTTTATTAAAATAAAAGTGTTAAGTGAAAAAGAGTTTCAGTTTAATGTTTGTGACATTTCATTAAAAATAATAAAAGACTTTATTTGTCTGTAGAAGTAGTATAGCAATAGAGAAAGATGTGGAAGAACACACATCAGACCCGTAATGTTGACTGGCTAAGTGGGTTTGGAAGCAGAAGGTAATGTATTGAATTCTTTTGTATATATTTTTATTGTTTGTTACATCAAGCATCCATGCATTCCTTATAAACTTTTAAAAAACTGATGAGGTAAAACTTTTACTTCTAAAGAATGAAGAGATAAGACATAGCCTCCAAACAATATTGTGTAATTCAAAGCTTGTCTAAGTATTGTCTATGAGAAAACACAGAGTTTCTAATCTCCATTGCTAGTGCAGTGGTCTATGTTCAAATCGCCTGATGGCTTGACAATTACACATTGCTCTTCTAGTCAATCATTTGGAGTCTTTGGGCTACGATATTATCTACCTTATATTCTTTAGGTGTCATGGGCACCATTATTTTTAATACATTTATTATGAACTTTCCCTCAGTCATAGGATGGTTTTAAAACATGGAAGAACACTTCCAAAACTCATGGATTTTTCTGTATTTTATTTAAATAATTACTCTTAATTACTCTTCCAGTAAATGTCTTACCTATACACATAGTTTCCATTCCATATTTATTTAATCCAATGATTCATAACTACATCTCCAGGCCAGACCTTTTCTCTTAGTTCCAAACCTGCATATCGATTGGCCTCATTGACATCTTCACTTAGAAGTCTTAAAAAGACACCTCAAAATTCCATAGCAAATCCAATCTCATGATCCATCTGTCCAATTCTAGCCCTTCTTCTCTGATTAACATTTCTCTTTTCCAGTGGACTGTAGGCCTCATGAGGGCAGGGACCCTGTCTATTTTGCTTACCAAATCCTACCTCTGACAGAATGCCTGAGCATGGTAAATGAATTTCTATCATCTATAAACAGATCCTAAACTGACAATGTGCTTCAATTCTGAATGTGGAAAACTAAGATACTTAATTACTCTGGCCAACTTAATTGGATAATCCTAGCCTTCTGGAATTGTATTGACCCATGTTTACCAAAAATGATTGATTGAGTGGAACTCAATAGCTCATGGAAATGATGAACTCTATACCCTGCCCTTTATACCCGATTCCAACTCTACTTCTTAATTTTACCTTTTTCAGAGGTAGAATTGCTACCATTCTGGTTTTAGAACATAAGACAGAAGTGTTTTCAAATTCTTCATTTTATGTAAACAATTAATTACAGAAGATTTTAGAATTAAGTAGGCTACTTTATTATTTTTTTTAATGTTTATTTATTGTTGAGAGAGATAGAGCATTAGTTGGGGAGGGTCAGAGAGAGAGGAAGACACAGAATCCGAAGCAGGCTCCAGGCTCCGAGCTGTCAGCACAGAGCCCGACACAGAGCTCGAACTCAAGAACTATGAGATCATGACCTGAGCCGAAGTCGGATGCTTAACCGACTGAGCCACCCAGGCGCCCCAAGTAGGCTACTTTATTATTGTAAGCTTTCATTTGTGGGCTAGCAGTTAATAGTGTTAAATACAACTGTAATGTAATTTATCTTTCTGGTAAAAAAAACAAAAAACAAAAAAACATGACACAATGCACAGACAAAATCTAAATATGGTCCACTTTAAGTTCTGGATTAATAAATTGTAGGTGAGAGTAATCAATCTATGCAAATAAGATTAAATAACAGTGTACCAGAGTAACTGTTTTGCAAGCATTCCTACATAATTTTACCAACAACTCTTATATGCTCAAGTAAATTGCCAAGTTAAAAATCAGTGAACTGCATCGAAGTCACTTGATTAGTTTTTAATGCCCATGGAATTGACTTATAAAGCAGTTTACAAATCAATTCTGCAAGCTTATTACAATGCACTGAAGGTCAATGCATACTTTTATTCATTTTTCATCAGTTACATTACCCTCCTCCTTTAAAAACCATTCACTGTGTTTCTTAAATTAATGGCCACACAAGGCATTTAGCTTGCTCCTACAGTTTAGTCATATCCAAGGTGGTACAGATGGTCTTTTCTGCATCACTAGGTTAATATGACCATGTTATATTGTATTACAGATTTAGTTGTCTAACCGCAGCTCATCCGGAAAGAATACACATTGAGAATTTTGCTCAATGCTAGCACTTTTAGGCATGAAATATAAAGCATGGATGAGTATAATCCTGTCATGGTTCTTAACACTGAAAAATACCCTTATAAGTTAAGTCTCCATATTTTACCATATCTGCTTTCTAACTGGACAACTAAAATAGTACTATTTGGCCTTTCATCTATTAAATGTTTTATAAATCTGAAATAAGAATGACAGATTAGGAGTTTTTACACATTTTTTACACATTCTCCCAGTAATTATAAGTTTTAATAAACTGCTTACACAAACCTGATTTCGTTTAAATATACCATTTTCATCTAAGAAGTATCTAACATGCATGAATGAATGACTGCTACAAGGTCTTTCTCAGAACATGTCACTTTTATGAAGCTGTTAAATGTAATTTTGGAAGCTTCATCTTCATGTATCCTGTGTCATATTTAACTGAGAGCTTTTAACTTCTCACCCAAGTAGGTACACAGTTAATCAATTATCTTTCTCTTTAAAAAAGCCTGGAATTATGACTCCAATCGATACATGCAAAGATGTTAAACACTTGGCTCAAGGCCAAACAGGAAATCAGGGTAAAGTCAGAATAAAACAGCAACTTATTTTATTTAATTTCAGTTTTACCCAAGATTTGGTGGTTTCTTGGGCCATAAATATCCACCTGAGTATTTAATGAGAACAATAATTCTCCTCTAAATAAATGTAGATAAATGCATACACACAATTTTATTTATGACCTCTGAAAATGAATAACAAAGTTCCCTTCCCTCAACCAAAACCCTTCTTCTAACCTCCCCTAGGATTGCCTGGGATTAGTTGACTCTTAATATTCCTTTTCGTTCTGAGTTTCTTTGTTTATATATTTATGCTATTCATAGTTCCCACAAATTTATAATGATCACAGCTACATTTCTGCCCTATCTCCTGTGGTAATGGGTAATGGGACTTTAGAAAATAGTTGTACTAAACTTTTCCAAATGAAGAAGACCTCGTTAACCTGAACTGCTCTTTCTCTTTCCTTCTCTCTTATCCTGGGAGTTGGTTCTTATCTACTAGCATTTGGAAGGAAACAGTTTTTCTAATTTAGGAATGAATCTGGGAATATTAGAAATAACATTTCTTGCAGAAAAGCAAATATTTCCAAAAAGTCCTCCACATACTGCTAATCATTGAATTTCCTCACAATTGCCAATTCCCAGTCATTTCCTGGGTTCAGCTTCTCTTCATTGCTGCAAACTCTTAGAACTTTGATTACCTAATAATTTTACCAGGGGTGCCTGGGGGGCTCAGTCAGTTTAGCTGGTGACTCTTGATTTCTGCTCCTGATCCCAGGGTCATGGGGTTGAGCCCCACCTTGGGCTCTGTGCTGAGCATGGAACCTGCTTCATGTTCCCTCTCCTCTTGAATATATATTAAATATGTATTCTCTCTATCTTAAATATGTATTAAATATATTTAATATACTTATAGTATCAGAAACAACTTACTCTGGCTTGGTTCTGCTTAGTTGAATTATGGACTAAAAAGTAGAGAGAAACTTAAGTTCAAGCAGCCATGGAAACTAGAGAATATAGTAGGGTAAGGAAGGGACATGCTTGGTGGGGGTGGGAAATGGGGGATGTCGTGAAGACGATGAACAGAGATGTTTTCCTCTCACAAAGGAGTACAGGTAGCGGGAGGCTGGATCCCTGAGACGCGTCTTGTACCAAAGGTCTTTATGAGGAGTGTTCTCAGGAGATATGCCTGAGAAAAGGGATTAAGACAGGATTGGGTTAAACTCTCATGCAAATGCAAAGGAAGCTTCAGCCAGCCCTCCAGGGGGCTCAGGATCTAGAACAGCCCTGCAGAGTGATGCCACATTCAAGTCAGGGTATTGGTCTTTGTCTCCCAGCATCAGCCAGTCACCTGCTACAGCTACCCCACGAGAAGGTCCATAACCTGCGTAAGGCACTTCCCTGCCTTGGACCACAGTTGTCAGTGAGGAGCAGAGCTGTGCACACTCAGCAGCCAATATTCCCAGCTGCGAGGCTGTCCCAGGCCTGAGGAAGGTGTCTGGCTGAGTAGCACCGTGCCCACAGCGCAGAGCAAGAACGATAGCCATATTTTGGTCTGAAAAAAACTATAATCTGAATTAAGCCTACTATCAGCTATTATCACACCATAAGGATTTGTGAAGTACTGTTGATGTACCTCTCTAAAATCACTGTATTCACAACCTGGCACTTAAATTGGAAGCCTTAAAATCACCGTGAGATTTTCTCCAGCTAAATAGCTCCAGATGTGCAGAGAGACATGACTTTAATCTCTGAGTCAGAGAGAGCAACAGACTGAATCTGATGGGAGAAACAGGCAAGATAATTGACTTATCTGCCTTGTCTTTTTAGGCAGAAATTTCCATCGAGGCACCCTGCAAGGAGATGAATCTTTCCTACTCCCAAGTGTGTAATGAATATATGATGTTGCCCATAGGCTGCTAGAATAACGCATAATATTGTCAAAGAAGGCAGTAGGTGGCAGTTAGACTGGGAAAAAGGATCACTCAGTATGAACTCAGCGCTGACCTGATTAGCGGGTGACAAATGGGGCAGTGCAGCCAATGAAATCCTGATACTAGTGACAACAAAAGATCACCAGGGGGCCCATGGATCTAGTAAAGCCAAAGCTAAATGTAGGACCCTTTAAGGGAACAGAGATGGTCAGTAAGGCCTTGAAAAACTAACTCCTAGGGTGACAGATACCAAGAAAAAGCAGCAACGTACAATGAGGCAGTAAGTGTGAGACCAAATTGGAATCTTGAAGCAAGGCAAGTCCTGACCCAGTAGCGCATGGCGCACATGTGTGGAGGTGGGGGAAGTTAGTGCCGCAGTAGCAGCGAGAGCCATTACGGGAGCTGCAGCAGCAGCAAGAACTTCTGGAACAGGTTCACAAATGCTGATGATGTCTGAGATATACTGCTTCCAACCTGGCCAGGTCATCATGAAAGCCAAGAGGCAGAAAAGACAGGTTTGGGATAAGGGATATAAGGCAGAAAACAGGACAAGGTGGTGGACTGCTTTTAGCCACCCAAGGTTAAAATATCTCAGTGAAAAGGGATTGGAAATGAAAGCAAACACATCGGTAGTATATGTACCTAGTAAGGTTTCTATGTGATAAATACTTAATAAATCAATGTGTGTCTTATTAATACTGTTATTTTATTTCTCTCCAATAGATTTCTTCCTTTTCCAAATGCCATCAGAGAAGCCATTCAAACTGTGTGAATGTAATGACATTTAACCTAAATTGACCTGGGATGACCATACAGTCATCACATTGACAGGGACTCTCTTGATGGAGTATTCCAAACACAAATGGTACAGACACCAGCTACCCAAAGGCAGTATGACCAGAAACTGTCCCTGATTTGGATGTTGCTAGGTAACAAAATTTTCCAAATGATATGCACACGAGGAGTTTCTGGCATGGATATGTCGATTTAGACGGTCATTAGCATTCATTATTAATAAAGAGATAAAACATAATTTTTTTCAACTACCAGCAATTTTCCTGATCTCAAAAATATGTCTTTTGCCCAAATCCTAGAGGGGAAATGTAATATAAAGTTGATTGCAACCCGTGACGGAAATTTTCCTGGACTTCTTTCAGCAACCATGTCATAGTTCCTTTTTTATATCAAATTTAATCTTTGAAAAGAGGAAACTTGCAAACCCATGATAATAGTAAATATTAGTTACGTTGTAAAACCTTTAATTAAATTCATCTGAATAATAGATTGTTTCCATAGTAATGCTCACTGAGGGGGAAACTCTGTATTACTACTACAGCTCTTCATCTTTGAATTAAAGAATAACTTTCAGCTCCAATGGAGAATAGTAAAAACACTGCGAATACCCTTTTAGAAACCAGTATATAGAAAATTTCTTTGTTCTTTAACTTGAGGTCTGAAAACTGATATGCAAATTTGAGGGAGTAATGTAGCTATTCAGGCAAATATATATTTTATGTGTCAATGATTCAGAATATTGAGTCCAAAGCATACGAATACATTTTTAGTGGTTTAAATTAGTTAGATAATTGCTTAAATTACCAGCTGCATTTTGTGTGTATAGACTAAGCTGTTGTCAAAGCTTTTAGAGTAATTCAAACTTTTCTTTTAATAAGCACAAAAGTAGAAATTCTCCTTTGGTTCAGACAGTATGATTTTAATCATTTCAAAGATAATGGAATCTCCTTTGTCATACCTTAATAAGATTAAATTAGATTAAAAAGTTCACTTTTGAAAAGAGCTGTAAGAATAAGAGACTATAAAAACTTAACTTTATTATACTTTCACATTTAGTTTCACTTAAAATTTATCTTTATAGTTTTATGTAAACATTAATTAACATAGCCCAGTAGTTTTCAGATTTTAGCAGGTATCAGAATGACCTGAAGGGTTTGTTAAAACATAAACTGCCAAATTTCTGTGTCTCTGAATCAGTTGTTCTGATGTAAGGCCCAAGAATTTGCATTTCAAACATGTTGCAAGGTGATGCTGATGGACTTACCCTTGGGGAATCATTGACTAATGCCCATTCAGTAGGAAAATTAAAAATAAACCCTTAAATTACTCAATAAAAATAACTTATTCATTTTTTTAATTTTACAAATATGTATTCGATACTTACTATTTGCAAGAGGTTAGGGATGCATGGAAAGGAAAATAACATCCCTGCTATGTACTAGAGGTGAAGGTTTCTTGGCCACTTTAAATAAAGAAGGTGTTTTCCAGTTTTCTACAGACCTTACCCTTCTCTCTATTTTTATTCATGGCCTTTTTCAGTCCTTTATGCTACTTGTCGAGTAAGCAAATGAATATGACCAATGTTGTAGTAAATGCAGGCATGATGTCACAGAGGCAGGAACAGGTACATTTTTCTGGGTGAGTTCAGAACCTTGAACAGATGAAGAGTTCTTTGGAGCAAGCACCCTAGAGGGATGAAGGCATTCAAATAAAGGGGCTACCATGTTGTACAAACAAGGTGGTATAAAGCATGTTTCAAGGAACTACCACTGAAATATGGGATGTGATGGGGTGAAGGGATAGGACATAAAGCTAAAGAAGCATCACAGATCAAACCACAGGTGTTTTGTATAATACACAGGACTTTGGAGTTTTATATTGTTAGTAACAAAGAACCATTTAAAGGATATAAAAAGATGGGTATTATAATTTGATGTAAAATAGTGTGACATGTGATCCTGAAGCAAAGAGGCTGAAAGCAAGGATACCAGTTATGAGACCCTGCATCAGCCCAAGAAAGATGTGTTGTGGGCCTACTAGGCAATTACAGTGGGCTGTACAAGAGATAGCCACAAGGTGCACTTGACCGAATTTGATCACTTTCGTTGGGAGAAGAGATGATTAAAGATTAGCATAATCCCCATGTTTCCAGCTGTGGTGGCTTGGATGACACTGTTTGGGATGTATGAAGAGCGAGAGTTTTTGATGGAACGGATGGATGGTAACTGGAGATGGAAAGATAAGTCTTAACTTGAAATGCTAAATCTATAGAAATTTAAAAGTCTTCCAAAGGAGATGCCCAGTGGACAGTTGGATACATGACGTTCTAAGTGGTAAGGAAAGTCCAGAGAAAGGTACGGGCTGGAAATACTGATTTGTGAGGGAGTCTTTACCCTGTAGGTCATGGATAAGTTTGCCCATCCAGGGTATATAGAGAAGATGACTAAGGAGAAGAATACTAAGAGTAGCTATTGGGAGATAAACAAACAGCATTTACGAGTAGAGTAAGATGAATAAGAAAATGGTATGAAATTGGCTGCCACAGAGATCGAAAGAAACAAAGGAGTATGGTGTCATGGAACATAAAACAACAGAGAGAAGAGAATCAGATTTAATAAGGCACATTCAACCTAGAGGGTAACATAGAGAGCACAACATAGAGAGTTCAATTATAGTGAGCAGAGAAATGAAGGAAATAAGAGAAGCAAATGAAGAAGTATGGGAAGTCTGAAAGCTTGGAAGAGACAACATAAATGAAGAAAGCCAGATAGAAACAAACAATAAAGACAGCTGAGGACTATCGCAAACTGGAGAATGCAGGTCCCATCAAAAGGTGTGGCCAGTATTCTGTTTCAGCCTATTGCAAACACATAGTCAGATACTTGTGTTTTTCCAAAATAAGCCAGAGATCTTCATTTTAGATGTCATATTCCAATTTTTAAATGTTGGCAACAAACTTAACTAATTAAAAGTTTGAGAAAATATTATGAGATATAATCAATGTGTCTGTTGAAGTACAGGCTATTTTCAGCAGCATGAGTGCGAGCCAAAGGGAAAGAGCCAGTGAAAATATTGGGAGCGGCGGGTGGGATTGGTGAGGTTTTGAAGGAATGAAAGAGAGAATGGGTTGCAAGTGGAATCTAAGCCTCAGTTAACATTATTGGGACATTTTTGTTGAGAGTGGGCTTGTTAAAGGAGTTCCTGCCTGTACCCTTCCCCTTGCTCTGAGGTGTGGGAAGTGAGTTTATTTTTGGGGACAAATGAGTGATTTAAGGTTAAGAGGGACTAGAAGCCAGATGAAAGTTTAAAATACTTGCCAAAGGAAAAAGTTCAAAGATCTGAAAAAAAAATTAAGATCTCATGTACAGTTTTGACTTGCAGTATAATCATTTTTAAATTAAAAATGACAAAGTTCATCATTTTTCTGCAAGTAAACGAAACAATGTGGGCCTGTTTTCTTGTTGGGAAGTATTTAAAGTTTAGTAAAATGAGAACACTTCAGAGATTTGTGATAGTGATGGTAAGAGTAAATTAAATAGATTTAAATTTAAACAGAAACTATTTTAAATTGATAAAAGGAGTGAAAATGTTATTAGTTAAAGTTTACTTGGGGATATGAGCTTAAGATCAATTTTCATAGTGGCTCAAAGTGAATCTGGTTTTAAAATAAGATGAAAACATAGAATGCATCTGTTCTCTGTTTGGATGTATAATGTTAATCAAGACTTTTTTGTTTAATTCAGGTTGCCCTAACTCCCTTGAAAAATTTTTAACAAATTAAAGTGTGTGTGTGTGTATGTGTGTGTGTGTGTGTGTGTGTGTGTGTGCATTTGTGAGTCAGACTGGTGATCCTAGACTCCCGCTATAAAATAGAACTCAACATATAAAGCTCAAATATACTTGTAAATAATTTAAATGAAATGTTGATATATTTTAGTTAAAATAATAAAGTGAAAGTCTCTTAAATTTGATGACTATTAACTTTGAAATTAATAGTGCTACCAAAAACGCATAATTTGGTTATCCCCTACATCGTGCAAATATTTCACAGGAACAGATATTAGAACAGAAAAAAAGAACACATTTTCCCCATTCCATTAATTCTTTTAGATGTGGCCCCCTTTTAGTTGGTAGGAAAAGTACAATCTTCTCTTCCATTTGGTATCATTTCCATTCTTCAGATTTTAGAGCTTTTACAGAAACCATCAATGAGAAAAGACTTAGTTGTATATTTTATTTGGAATTTATACTTTTTATGTGGCAACTAATTGACTCAATGATGCAGTGTTTATCAGTTTGGTAGACTTTTCAGTATAGTACTCTCTCCTGTACTTGCTCCATTCCAGGGTAAATAAGTCATTTATCTGTGGCTGGTTCTATACCTTTAACCTGTGAAAAATTAGTTTTTCCCATAGAAAGCTGCTCACTTTAGTTGGATAGGGTTCCTTACCCAGAAATCAGGCATTTGAATTGAGAAACAATTCACAACTTCATCTGATGCAAAACAAGTCTCTAGGTTTCCAGAATTTTCTCAGCCCTATTGATCATAGTCCCTTTTCATGATACATCTTTTCTATTGTGCATTTACCTTCTTTCCTATTGCTTCTCTATTTAAGACTTCATTCTTCTCACTTGCGTTTCTTGTATTGTCACTTCACAGGTTTTCCTTTATTTTGTCGTCACTTCAGGAGAGGCAGTTAAATTTATAGAAACCCACATCTTCTTAAACAGTAGCTTTTTCTGTATTACTCTCATTTAAATCCCAACACTCAGGGGCATACACTCCCACCCACACACTTAAGTGCTTCTTTTTTTATTTATTTAAATTTTAGTTGTTTGGGGTTCCTGGGTGGCTCAGTCAGTTTAGCATCCAACTCTTGATTTTGGCTCGGGTCATGATCTCACAGTCATGAGAGAGCCCTGTGTTGGGCTCCATGGTCAGCATGGAGCCTGCTTGGAATTCTCTCTCTCCCTCTCTCTCTGCCCCTCCCCCACTCATTGTCTCTCCCTCTCTCTCTTTCTCCTTCTCTCAAAATAAAAAAAAACTAAATATTAAAAAAATAATTAAACATGAAAAATTAAATTTAGTTAGTTAACATATAGTGCATTATTGGTTTCAGGAGTAGAATTCAGTGATTCATCACTTACATACCATACCTAGTGCTCAACCCAACAAGTGCCCTCCTCAATATCTATCACCCATCTAGCCCATCTCCCACCCACATCACGTCATCAACCTTCAGTTTGTTCTATATCATTAAGAGTCTCTTGTGGTTTGTTTCCCTCTCTTCTTTCTCCCTCTCCTTCCAATAGGTTCTTCTGGTTTGTTTCTTAAATTCCACATATGAGTGAAATCATATGGTATTTGCCTTTCTTTGATTGACTTATTTCATTTAGCATAATACATTCTAGCTCCATCCATGTCATTGCGAATAGCAAGATTTCATTTTTTGATGGCCGAGTAATATTCCATTATATACATACATATATATATATAAAGCTTATATATATAATCATATATATATAATCATATATATATATATATATATATATGATGTACCACGTCTTCTTTATCCATTCATCAGTCCATGTACATTTGGGCTCTCTTCATAGTTTGGCTACTGTTGATAATGTTGCTGTAAACATTGAGGTGCATGTACCCCTTTGAATCTATATTTTTGTATCCTTTGAGTAAATACCTAATAGTGCAATTGCTAGATAGTAGGGTAGTTCTATTTTCAGTTTCTTGAGGAACCTCCATACTGGCTGGAGTGGCTGCACTCCAGTTTTCATTCCCACCAACAGTGCAAGAGGGTTCCCCTTTCTTTGCACCCTCACCAACACCTGTTGCTTTTTGTGTTGTTAATTTTAGCCACTCTGACAGGTGTGAGGTGGTATCTCCTTGTGGTTTTGATTTGTATTTCCCTGATGATGAGTGATGTTGAGCATCTTTTTATGTGTCTATTAGCCTTCTGGATGTCTTCTTTGGAAAAGTGTCTATTCATGTCTTCTGTCAATTTCTTTACTGGGTTATTCATTTTGGGTATTGAGTCTTACAAGTTCTTTATAGATTTTGTATACCAACCCTTTATCAGATATGTAGCTTGCAAACATCTTATCCCATTCCATAGGCTGTCTTTTAGTTTTGTTGATGTTTCCTTTGCTGTGCTGAAGGTTTTTATCTTGAAGAAGTCCCAATAGTTCATGTTTGCTTTTGTTTCCCTTGCTTTCAGCGACTTGTCTAGTAAGAAGTTGGTCCAACTGAGGTCAAAGAGGTTGCTGCCTGTGTTCTCCTCTAGAATTCTGATAATTTCTGTCTCACATTTATGTCTTCCATCCACTTTGAATTTATTTTTGTGTATGGCATAAGAACATCCAGTTCCATTCTTCTGCATGTTGCTGTCTAGTTTTCCCAGCATCATTTGTTGAAGATACTGTATTTTCTCCATTGGATATTCTTTCCTGGTGTTTGAAGATTAGTTGACCATATAGTTGTGGGTACATACTTCTTATTTAGGTAAGAAATTAGGCATTTTGAAGGTTAATATGTTTCTTCAAAAAGAAGTGTATCAAAATTTGATTTTCTTTTCTTTTTTTGTTTGTATTAGTGGTCACCACTGGAACAACAATGTTTGAAATAGCCAATATCAGTATTTTACATGGATAGGAAAATTATACTTTAAGAAAAAAAATTGGCAGGATTTTCCCCCAGATCAGAAATAATACAAAGTAGAAACTGGATAGTATCACAAACTACCAAGTTCAATTTGTCTCTCTTTAAATTTTCTGCTTGATTTATCAACGCTTCAAAAATTAACATCAAGTAAAGGAAATTCCTCAGCATAACATGACAGAAGAGTATAATCAAAGCCAATATACTGGTTGTAAACAATGGGCCTTTGTAATGCTCTGGAAACAATTTTATCTGCATATTTATACTTTCTCCAATGACTCTGTATATGAGCTGCGGTGTAGGGAAACCACTCATACTCACAAACTAAAAACGAACCTCTACTGAATTTGCTATGGCTTATACATGAGATGCTATTTTAATCACAGTGTAAAATTGCATAGATTATGTATTACATCCTGAGAGCTACCGTATAGATTATCTTCCATTCAAGGAATCCAAGTTTCAATTCTCCATTTGTATTTCAGTTTGAAATGAATACTTTATTTATTTTTTAAATTTTTTTAATGTTTGTTTATTTTTAAGAGACACAGAGACAGAATGCGAGTGGGTTAGGGGCAAAGAGAGAGGGAGACACAGAATCTGAAGCAGGCTCCAGGCTCCAAGCTGTCAGAACAGAGCCCGATGCAGGGCTCAAACCCAAGAGCTGTGAGATCATGTCCTGAGCTGAAGTCGGACTCTCAACCGACTTAGCTACCCAGGCGTCCCATGAATACTTTATTTTTAAAAAATCCCCTTTTTTGCTATGCTGCTGATACACCACTCCCTTTTTCACTTCCATTCAAATTAATGGACCATGCAAGATAACTGTTCTATGGGAAAAATGAAGAATCTGTGATGACGATGAAGAAAAACATTAGGCATCCCCAAAACAACAGATTTTATTGACATTCATGACCAAAATACAGGCTGACATTACCTAAAGTATACTCTCAGGAATCATTCAGTAATGACTGAATTGATTAGTGGGAGATATAAAGAAATAAAAATGGTCATCAACTTAAAGGAACAAGACTTTAGTATTACAATATATTTTTTAAAGTACCTCAATTTTGTTTTTAAATATGTCACCAGGGAGACTGACACATAGGTGATTTTGATAAAAAGTTTCCCCCCCGAGTGTGATATTGTTCAGAGTAAGATATTTACTATATTGGAATCATTTTACATTAATATATTTCTCCCATTATTTCTTTAATATAACACTGTACTAGCATCTGGACATACCTAAGGAAGTACCTGATACTATCAAAACTTCTCAGCTGGTATAGATTTAATTTAGTATTATACTTAGGTTTACAATATAGGCTTTTGAAACTGTGTTTTTTATTTTAGTTATAGCTTGCTGTCTGAATTTATGTATAGAATAACAATTTCTTTTTTAAAATATTAAAGTTTTTGACAAGGCCTAGCTCCCTACAGACAATAACAGATCCCTAAATTTCGATGTCCTCACGGATCTTCCTAAAAACAATAGAGACCAATAAATGAGACAAGTAAAAGTATCCATAAATTATGCCTAAAAAGTAATTAGAGACAGAGACATTGCACACTTTAATTTACATATAAGCAGGCAAATAAATTCCTAAGAGCAGCAGAATTGGCTCCAGAAAGCACACTGCAATGGAGTTCAGCAGAAGCTTAGTGAAGAAAAGGGGAGTACAAAGGTCTCCTTGGGGTGACGGAAAACACATATCAAATACGGTTAACCCACAGATGAGGAGGAGGACTCCGCACTGTGTAAGAAATCCTGAGAGCAGGTCTGCGACCTGAATGGTCAGAAGACTGGTTACTAGATAGACGATAAAAAGTAACTTGAAAAGTGCACAAGACCTCAATTAGCAGCTTTGGAAAAACACTGCTTCTTGGTGGGGGGCGGGGGGAGGAAGACTAGTGGTGAGCACTGAATATATTTCACTAGAAATTTAAAGCCAAAAAAAAGAAAGTGAGGGGGCGGCTGGGTGGCTCGGTTGGTTAAGGGTCCGACTTCGGCTCAGGTCATGATCTCATGGTCTGTGAGTTCGAGCCCCGGGTGGGGCTCTGTGCTGACAGCTCGGAGCCTGGAGCCTGTTTCAGATTCTGTGTCTCCCTCTCTCTCTGCCCCTCCCCTGTTCATGCTCTGCCTCTCTCTGTCTCAAAAATAAATAAACATTAAAAAAAATTTAAAAAAATTAAAAAAAAAGTGAGACATATGTAAACATTATGGCCTCTGACCAGCTAGAAATACTGAAACAAAACAAAATGAGAGGAGAAGAAAATGTAGAAAAAGTTCACTGAGCACCTTGTTGGTAAAAGTTGGGAATAAAATAATATAATTTAAATTGACAAACTGAATGGTAGAAGCCCATTCTTAGGAGTGCAAAGATAAGAATTAGAACAGATAATATTATTAACTAAAATTACATGGTGGAAAGGGAAGGAAAAGAGTTACAGGCTAATTTTATTCTTGCTCATAGTAAGGAATCAAAATACAGTGTCTGAGGGAAAGGAGGAGAGATTAAGGACATTACATAAAATTAAAAATACAAATATTCTCAAATATAAAAACAAAAGCAAAAACAAGAGAAAACAAACCAAAAACACACAGTTGGAGTTTAAAAAAAAAAAACAAAGAAAACATAACATAATGAAATGTCTCAAGAGAGTATATTTAAGTGGTGCCTGGGTGGCTCAGTTGGTAAAGCTACTGACTCTCGATTTCGGCTCCGGTCATATCTCACAGTTCAAGAGTTTGAGGCCCACAGTGGGCTCTGCGTTGACAGCAGGGAGGCGGCTTGGGATTCTCTCTCTCTCTCTCTCTCTCTCTCTCTCTCTCTCTCTCCCTCTCTGCCCCTCCCCCCTCACATGCACTCTCACTCTCTCTCTCTCTCTCTCAAAATAAATAAATAAATAAACATTTAAAAAGAGAGTATATTTAACATAGACTATATTAGTACTAAGAAAAAAGTTATATCAGTAAATATAAGTACCTATTATAATTACAAATTAAAAGACAAGTATTATTTTTTTCTTATAAGAAACAAAAGAAAACTTCACTCCACAACACATAAAAAAAGCACAACTAAAACAAAGAAAGACTAGAAGATGGTTTAAATATATAAACAAGAAAATAAAACTGAAGAAATCTTTGAAAAGTAATAAAAGACAACTTTGCATAATTGTGTTAAAATAAATTCTTTAAATCTACATAAAATTCTTGAGAAATAACATTTAGTAAAACTGATACTAGTTGAGATGGATGACTGGAATAATCCAATCTCTGGAGAAAAAAAAAAAGGAAATTTGTCAAAAAGCTACTCCATAAAGTAGTATCAGACCTAGAGGATTTCACAGGGAAATCATACTTAACTTTGCAAGTTCAGATAATCTCCAAATTATTTGATGGTTCTGCAGCACAGACCATAGAAAATAATCTCCAGATTATTTTCTGAAGGAATTATAGATTGATACCAATACCTGATGAAAGTGCACATAGACATACACACAAATTTCAGGTCAGTCGCCCTAAAGAATACTAATGTAAAGATCTTAAATTAATTTTAGATGAAGAGAGGCCAACTGCATAGTACAAAATAAATACATCATGGTCAATAGTGACTCCTTTCAGAGATGCACGAATAGTTCGATGTCAGTAACTCCATTAATAAAATTTATCGTAAAAAATAAAGAAAAACAATAGCACACTCATTTCAACAGATGCTGAAGAGGAAATTTACAAATTTCAACACCCATTCTTAATAAATATAAGTTAATGAAAAACTCTGCAAGTATAAAACACATACAACTCAAACCAAATACTGTCATTTGAGTGAATAAAAACACTTGGCATTTACTCAAAAATCAGGAACAAGGCATGATGTTTACCATCAGTGACTTTTTCATAATATGTTGGAAGTAATAGCTAGCACAATTAAACAAGAGAAAACTATTAGATGTATAAGAATTGGAAAAGAAAATGTAAAACAGTCTCTATTTGATATGATGGACACTTGAAACATTCATAAGAGTCAATGTAAAAACCACTGAAAACTAAGAAAATTCACTAAGATAGTAGGATATAAAACTAACATTCTAAGAAAAAAAATCATTAGCCTCAGAAATAATCAGAAGATATAATGAAAGAGAAGATCCTATTTATAATAACAGCAATAACAAAAAGTTAAATGCCAAGTAGCAAACTACAGTGTAAGAAAAAATTTTAAACACTTCTGAAAGACACAAAAATTAGACTTAAAGATGAAAATACATATAATATTCTTGTATAAAATGACTCAACATCATAAAGATGTTAACATTCCTCAAATTAATTTATAAAAGCAATGAGAATCCAATTAAAAACCCAAAGAATTTTTTCCATATCTGAACAAGTTGCTTCTAAAGTTCATATTGAAAAAAATTTTTTTTTAAAAATGGGGCGCCTGGGTGGCTTAGTTGGCTGAGCGTCGGACTTCAGCTCAGGTCATGATCTCACAGCTCTTGAGTTCCAGCCCCACGTAGGCTCTGTGCTGACAGCTCGGAGCCTGGAGCCCGCTTTGGATTTTGTGTCTCCTTCTCTCTCTGTCCCTAACCCTCTTGCGTTCTGTCTCTGTCTCTCTCAAAAATAAATAAACATTAAAAAAATTAAAGTTCATATAAAAATTTTAGCAAGAAATAACCCCAAACTCCTGAAAATTAAATTCAAGGGAAGCATGTCATATCAGAGATCAACTGTATATTTAAAACAATATGATTCTGAATGATAAATAAGCCAACAAAACCGAAGACAAAGTCCAGAAATATACTCAAGCAGATAAAGAAAGTTTAGTGTGTGATAAAGGTAGCATCTCAAATCATTGCTGAAAAGATAGACTTTCTAATAACTGATGTTGAAACAACTGGAGAGCCATTGCTAAAATGATAAATTAAATTTATATCTTGCACTATAAACCACGAAAAACAAAATATATCAGAGATACTAAAAAAAGAAAAAAACATACAAGTTCTAGAAAAAGATTTTTTTGCAACCTTGGGAAGGTGAAAACTTTTCTAAAAATGGCTCAGAATCAGCAAAGGAAAAGGTTCATTAATTTAGCTACATTACAAACAAACAAACAAACAACAGCAACAAAACCATTGCATGACACAAATTAGGAAAAGTTAAAAAAAATATTTGCTGGGGAAGAGATTTGCCACTTATTTTACAATTTGAAAGAAAAAGACAAAAAATGTATACAGGAAATGGACAGCTGGCAGAAAAAGAAATATCTATAGTGCTTAAATATATGAGCCTCATTCGTAATAAGAGAAATGTAAACTAAAACTAATTGAGGTACTACTTCTCACCTATCGTAATGATAAATATCGAGAAAACTGACTCCCTTTGTTAGCATGGCTTTAGAGAAAAGATCTGATAAATTGCTGGTGGTAGTATAAAATGGTTCAAACCATAGGAAGGGGAGTTTAGTTGTATCTTAAAAAATTACATATGCATTTACCTTTGGCCTAGGAATCCCACTTATAGACTCTTACCCTGAAGATAATTTTCCACAAATATACATGTGTGTTCGCAATTCATTCTGGCATTATTTGTAATAATTAAAACGTAGAAACAACCATCAGTAGGGGACTAGTTAAATTAACAATGGTATAACCAAGTCAAATGGCTTTGAAAGCTATTGATCAATTCTGTAAGGCACCAAAGAGTAACAGCAGCTATGACTTTGTTTAATATAAATTTATTTTACCTAAAATGCAAACATATTTTGAGAACTGACTCAAAATGAAGAATGTATTAAAATTACTACAGTAGCAGAATATCAACAGCATTACATGCATGTTGCCTTTTACTTACGGTTTACAGTTTTGACTGGTAATATTGGGTTTACCCTCTCTGGGGAGCCAGCGTTTTCCTCATCTGTCACATATTCAAAATTAATGATGAACATCATAGCCACGCCCTCTTGGTTTTTCACTGGAATTATGTGAGTGTTACAAATGAAAGTGGACCCTAAGGAGATGAAAAATGAATGTTAGGTCAAAAGTATGCCTTCATTTTGAAGTGTTAGTAATATTAAAATTCTAATAACCCCTTAGAATTTTCTATTGTAAATGATCACTGAAATTTAACAAAATAATTAGACTTTTATTTCATATTTCATTTCACATATGTCTACATAAAAATCCACAAATTTTGCCATAGACTTTACAGGCAAATTCAGGTGCTACATTATGGAAAAATAGAATATCAAATCCCATTTGTTCTCACACACACCACTATAATAATATAAGGAACAAAAAGTATATTCTTTGACTTTTTAGAAAAACTCTTAGCCTTCTCCTATATTTTGATTAATTCTGAAGCTATATAAAACAGCTGTGTAAATAATGAAGACAACTCCTATTATGACATCTTGATTTTAGTGTTAAGCAAATTATTCCTTTTTTCTCATTTAATTGTTAGGATATAAAATAGTAAGTTATTGACTGTGTCTTAAATATGTTCCGATAATTCTTTTCTTTTCTGCAAAATTCACAATGCCCAAATTATAATGGCTTGGCTTGTAATCTGTTAAAAAATGAGATCAAAATTTTGTATATTTTATTGTACTAATTTGATTCCTTCAACCAAAAATATGATATTCTTTTTAAAGCACTTATGGGGCTAATACACCTTTTATTAGAATCTTCGGAACATGAGATGAACAAAGGGATGAATCAATTTACAATTAACCACTGCCACTCATCCTCAAACAGAAAATCCAAGATCCAAGATTTAGAGAACACTGTCAAGAAGTTGATTTATTTTAAATTAGTTGACTTCTGACTGGCTTCTTGAACCTGACTTCTAGAACCAAGTATTTTCTTCAAGCAGCTTGCTCACATCTTTACCCTCTGCATATTTCTTTTTTTAGTCATGGTGATGGAAACCTCAGGTTAGGGATTTGTTTGGGTTCAAAAGTATTGTATTTTTTAAATGCAAAACTTCAGGAAGAGTTCTCAATCAGGTAATAGAATGTTTTTTTGATTTGTTTGTTTGTTTGTTTGTTTTGTAACAACTGGTTGGGACCATCTTGAATCTTGAGAATGATAATTTAGTGTAGAGGCAGAAGCAGGTTGGGAGCAAGAGGGACCTGGCTTCAGAGGGAGATGTGAGAAAGTGAGACACCAAGAGTCTGAGGTCAGGGGCATTGGCAAGTAACAGGAGAATGTAGTTGGAATACCAACATCCATGAAGCCCAGTGGATGCTCGTATTCCAAAATGGTGTCCTATGCATGAGCTATCAAAAACAAAATAAGTATGATAAAACCCTTTCCTTTCTTCTCATCCTCATCCCTGCAACATGGCTCCTACCGCCAGAGCCGAGAACAAAGGCTATTGCTAATACTGCTATCGATTGAGACATCACAGGTGGAAGAGATTTTGAGGGTGGGCCTGGAGATCTAATTATTGTTTATGAAATTGTTTCTATTGGCAAACATGTTCTAATTTCCAAGGAACTGATTTTCAAAAACACTCTCAGAACACAGACTCTTTGTAAGTTGGGGATGCCTATGTGTTAGTTATGATTCAGATATTTATATGTTAGTAGTCTCCCAGATTTGAAATGTAGGAGAACTTATTTACAATTAATTTTATATTTTCTGTAAATATGGCCGTGGTTTTACAGATGTTGAAAAATGTGTTTTAAGAATGACGTGCTGCACCTTCACAGTCTTCAGCTGTGTCTTCAATTCATTTAATAAAATAGTTAGCTAGAGCACTTGTCATAGTTTCCATGGTAACAAACGGGATGACTTTAGTAAACAGAAAATAAGTAATTTAAGACTGTTGCACTAGAACTAAAAATAGAATTGCTTCAGGCCAGGCATCAGAATACAAACTGGCTAAACAGACTGAGAAGATACTAGAAATAGCCATTGTGTATTCTGCTAATGAATCAAAACACATATTGATACTACCGCTTAAAATGACATTTCCTAGATCATGTAGAGTATCATTGTGAATTCATAGATTTGTTACTTAGCAGTTTAAAATCTTTCAACAACTGAAGTATATTTATATTGATGATTGTACAACAAAACACAAAGCACAGATTTTTAAGAAATCAATAAATAAAAGATGTGGGAACAGAGATTTAATAGGCTTGTAATAGAGCACAGTAATTTTGCTTTTGGTAATAGTAATAGGGGCAAAATCACGTATTGCAATACTAATGCTTGTAAATTTACTGGCTAGTGCTAAAAATCATAAAATTATAGTGCTTTATAAAAAAGTTCAGTTATACGCATTGGCTCCAAAGCATATTGAAAATATGTAATTAATCTGGGATTTACTGCCCACTAGCATTGTTTCCTGCATGTTTCTATTAAGCAATATATCTCCTCTAAAGTCAACTGAAAATTCACATTTACATTTTTTTTCTCTTTTAGTTTTTGGATTTAATGTCTCCATCAATCTTGCATAGCCTCCTGGAAAGCAGATTATTGAAAGGAGATACATGGACTTTAGAAGAGAAGGAGAACCGAATACATTTTGTAAAGCAAAAACATTTTAGCTTGCATCATTCCGCAAACTCCAAGTTCTGTCAAGGTATTACTTTTGTAAAGTAACATTATTTTAATAAGGCATTACTGGGCACTCCTAAATATTTTTCTTGAATGCAACATTGGGAGCAAGAGAAATGGAAATATCAGTCAGCAAACACTGATCTAGCAATTAATTAAAAAAAAAACATTCAATAATATGTAAATAAGAGAACTAAACAAATCTAGAAATAAAAAGCTGAGACCTTGTTAAAATGAATCAGTATTCAAACGGAATTAATAATGTTTGTTAAGAAGCTTATTTACAATAAGATTATCCAATAATTTTACAATTATACATGCAATTATACAAATATTAGTTAAACCCAGATTCATTTCCACATTTTGTCTCCTGACTAAAAACATTTTCAAAACCGGGAGGGCCGCTTAGGAGGAATAACCCTCCTTAAAATAAAATGGCTCGAGTGTTAATTTTTAACGGTAGCCACAGAGCAAGCTGACTCAGAGTAATCTGAATAATTTTTCTTTTGTTAATAAAATTGTTGGCCCACTCCTTGCTTTCACATTTTAAAATAGTGACCAGAACTCCTCCCTTTGAACTGCTCTAAAGATGTTTTATTCTACCGTTTGTATTCACAGGGCATCCCTGTGTCCCCTAAAATCAACAAATGTTTATTGAGCACCTAACATTGGGTCAAACGCTATTCTGAGTTCTCAGACCGTGATGAGAAAGATGGCAATGATGAAAACAAAGGTTCTACTCCTACAGAATTTATATCAACACAATAAACAAATACAGAGATATCTAATATGTCAAGTAAAAATAAGTACAATGAAGGAAGAGAAAGCAGAACAAGGTGATAGATCGGAAGGGAATGCATTTCCTTTGAAATGACATACAGGTGAAGCCATGAGATCAAAAGATATATAGGCTAAGTGATGGAGTTGGCTATGTGGCTCCGTGTACAGAGCTCAGCTGGCAGAGAAAGCTGCAAGTGTAAAAGGCTTTAGGTAGAAGCAGGGTTGTAAGCTCAAGGAACAATGTGGATGCCAGTATGGCTAGGGCAGTATGTTGGTTGTAGGGTTGGAGTTAGAAAGCAGATAAAGTTGAAGAAGAAGTAGGGAGCCACACCATGTGTGGATGGATTTGGAATTTTCCTGAGTTAGACAAGAAGGCATTGGAAGGTTTTGTGCAGAGGTTGACATGACTTGTTTTAAATGTACCCCTTCCAGGGCGCCTGAGTGGCTTAGACGGTTAAGCGTCCTATTTTGGCTCAGGTCATGATCTCAGAGTTCTAGGGCTCAGGCCCCACGTCGGGCTCTGCACTGATAGAGCCTGCTTGGATCCTCCGTCTCCCTCTCTCTCTGCCCCTCCCTCACTCATGCACAAGCATGCGGTCTCTCTCTCTCTCAAAAATAAATAAACATTAAAAAAAGTACCCCTCTCCAAAAGACCTGAACAAGACATTTTTCCAAAGAAGACACCCAGAAGGGTAACAGACACATGAAAAGATGTTCAACATCACTCATCATCAGGGAAATACAAACCAAAACCACAATGAAATACCACCTCACACCTGTCAGAGTGGCTAAAATTAACAACTCAGGAAACAACAGATGTTAGCAAGGGTGTGTAGAAAGAGAGACACTTTTGCACTGTTGGTGGGAATGCAGACTGGTACAGCCCCTCTGGAGAAGAGTATGGAGGTTCCTCAAAAAATTAAAAATAGAGCTACCCTATGACTCAGCAATTGCACTAATAGGTATTTATCCAAAGGATACAAAAATGCTGATTCGAAGGGGCACATGCACCAATGTTAATAGGAGCACTATCAACAATAACATATTAGGGAAAGAGCCCAAATGTTCATTGACTGATGAATGGATAAAGGAGATGTGGGGTGTGTGTGTGTGTGTGTGTGTGTGTGTGTGTGTGTGTGTGTGCGTATAATGGAATATTACTCAGAGATCAGAAAGAATGAAATCTTGCCATTTGCAACAATGTGGATGGAACTAGAGAGTATTATGCTAAGCAAAGTAAGTCAGAGAAAGACAAATATCATATGACTTCACTCACATGTGGAATTTAAGAAACACAACAGATGAACATAAGGGCTGGGAAGGAAAAATAAGATAAAAAGAGAGAGGGAGGTAAACCATAAGAGACTCTTAAATACAGAGAACAAACTGAGAGTTGCTGAAGCGGTGATGGGTGGGGGGCTGGGCTAAATGGGTGATGGGCATTGAGGAGGGCACTTGTTGGGATGAGCACTGGGTGTTATATGTAACTGATGAATCACTAAATTCTACTCCTGAAACTATTATTACCCTATACGTTAACTAACTTGGATTTAAATAAAATTTTTTTAAAAAGTACTTCTCTGACTTCTATGTGAAAAATAGCATGGGAGGCCAGGAGGAAAACATCACAATAGTACTGGCAAGCAATAAGAGTGGTTTGGACTAGGTGCACCTGGGTCGTTCAGTTGGTTAAACGTCTGACTTCAGCTCAGGTCATGATCTCACAGTTCGTGGGTTCAAGTCCTGGGCCAGGCTCTGTGCTAACAGCTCAGAGCCTGGAGCCTGCCTTCGATTCTGTGTCTCCCTCTGTTTCTCTCTCTCTCTTTGTTCCTCCTCCACTCACAGTCTGTTTGTCTCTCTCCCAAAAATAAACAAACATTATTTTTTTTTAAAGAGCAAGGGTGGTATTGCTGAAGCTGTTGAGAAGGGGCCTGATTGAGATGTTTTCAAGGTAGGGCTTATATGATTTGCTGGTGTAATAGATGGCATGTGAGAGAATGAGAGGGGTCACAGACAAGTCCAACGCTGGGGGTTGAGAAACGGGAAGAATGGAAGTGCCAATTATTAAAATGGGGAAGACTGTGGGAGGAGGTGGTCCTGGGGGTTGTGTAAATCCATAGGATTTGGGTATGTTAACTTTATGGTTGCTTACTAGATATCTAAGTGCAGATGTCTAGAGGACAGTTGAAAACAGGATACTGCAGTTCAGTTCAGGGAGTGATCTAAGCCAGATATAAGAACTTGAGAGTCATTAAGGAATGGGTTATATTTAGAGACCGTAAGAGGTCATCTAGGGAACAAGTAGGGAAGTTGGGGGTTGGAGCCAAACATGAGGGGACTGTAGCATCAAAGAAAGGAAGATGAAGAACCAGAGAACATTGTGGATGAGTAGACAGTGAGGGAGGAAGAAAATCCAGAGTGTAGCTCACTGGGGGCTAAGAAAAGGAAGTATTGCAAGAGGAGGGCATGATCAATTACACAAAACTTGCTGGCAGGCTCAATGGGAACTAAGAAAAGATTGAGTCATGGGTAACCTCTTCAAGAGACATTTTGGTAGATTAGTGGCTATGAAGCTGTTTGGAATGCATGAATAAGAACAGAAGTGTACACAATTATATAGGAAAGTCTTTTGAGGTGCTTTACTAAAGAGGTGATCAGAAACCTGGGGTAATAGCTGGAGATTTTGAAGTGATCAGATTTTGGATTTTTTAGGTGAGAGATATTATAGCATATTTATATACAAATTCAATTAAGTTTTTCAAAGATTGTATTTCAAATTTTTGTTGCATCAAGTCTCACCATTTGGTGAGGTCAATAAAAGCCTAACATAGCTATTTAAAACACACAGTGATTTTCTCAATCTGTTCCCTTTGTCAAGTGCAACTTCAGTGTTCATTAATTTTTCACGTATATACTACTTGTAGATAACAGTTTATAATCTACTGCTTGAGAGCACTACCTCTAATCAGACTGTCTAAATCTGAATTCGGGCTCCGTCCTTTACCTGCTGAGTAAACCTCGCGTGATTTCCTAAATGTCACAGCAACTCAGTCTCCTCAACTGTACAAGAAGATAATCCTTATTTCGTAGAATTGTTCTGGGGACCAAATGAATTAATACCTGTGTACTACGGTGTTAGAATAAGACTCTCCTTTTCTCAGTTTTCAGTCATGTGATATGCTAATAGGTATCAGGACCTAAAATGAGAATGACCCCCTTCCTCCCACCCCACACATGCAGATCTGTAAAGGAAATAGTTACAGAACCTTTCTATCCAGGATGTAGAATAGACAGGGAGAGGAGAAGGGGAGTGGTGAGAAGGTTGGGGAAGAGATTTCTTTGGAGAGGACTGGTCCATTACTGTGAGCATTTCTCTTTCCCACCCTCACGAGCTGCCACCTTCCAAGGCCAGGCCTAATGAGGGGATTTTAAGGGTCCATTAAAGACTTTTGAAACGTGTTCTCTGCAGTTGGGAGACAGGGAGAAAGCTATATGGATGAATGATAGACCTACAATAGTGAGGCCTCAACCCTGGGGGTGTAGAAGGCCAGGAAGGAACAAGCTCTCAGTTTCTGTGGCAGAGACAGAAGGCATCATTATTGGAACAGGCAGGTGCACCTAAATTTTGGCAGAAACGCCTCAGGGTCAAGTCTTCTGGACAAGGAGTAGGCATGGGGTCCTCCAGGAATGGGGATGAGGGGAATCCAGAGGAAGAGACAGATAGGAAACTACCAGATGCTGGAGACCAAGGAGGGAATAGGCAAGAAACCCCAGGGTAGAGGGTTAGCACCAGCGGTGGAAGGAACCTGAATGAAGACAGGGTCCCAGCAAGGGTTCTGGAGAGCCTACCCCGGAAAGACAGTGTCAGCTCTGCCCTTCGGCCAGATCCAGAGAAGGCAAATACAGCAGCCAAACAGGAACTGTCCTGCTCTGTAATCTTTCTGCCCTTTCATCTTCTACTTGGAGGGGAGCAAATAGCAACCAGAGTGTGGGGAGAGGGTAACAGTGAAAGGTTGAAGCTGGCTTCCCCTTGCATTCTGACCTGAAGGCAGTTGGGAGTTGTAATTTTATTTATTTATTTTTTTTTAACGTTTATTTATTTTTGAGACAGAGAGAGAGAGCATGAACGGGGGAGGGTCAGAGAGAGGGAGACACAGAATCTGAAACAGGCTCCAGGCTCCGAGCTGTCAGCACAGAGCCTGACGCGGGGCTCGAACTCACAGACTGCAAGATCATGACCTGAGCCGAAGTCGGCCGCCCAACCGACTGAGCCACCCAGGCACCCCGTAATTTTAGAGCCAAATCACCATCCAAAGACAGGGGTCAATTACTCCAGTGAATAAAGCTTAATGGGATGATATAAAACAAAAGCTGCATTTTGTTCACAGTCCAAGCTTCACACTGTTCAGTAAAACTCATACACATGTAAAACTCTTAGAATAGTACCTGGCATGCAGCAAAATTCAACAAGGTGAACAATTATTTTTGCCTCTTATTAGAGGATCTCCAGACTCTCTGTGTAATTTCCTCCAACCTTTTGCCATTCCTGTAACCACAAGCTACACTATTTGTTTTTAAGGGCACCAAGTGGAGATTATACTTCTCCGAGCTGATTGGTTTAGTGAATGGCTGAAAGTTTTTAATTTCCTACTTTCTAGTAGCCCAGGGAACCCTTTGAAGAGTTAAAAACACCATTAGAGACCTGCTCTGGAAGAAAAACAAAAGACAGCAGCCTCAAGATAACGAAAGCCTCATCAAAGAGGCAGCATTGCTCATCTTGAGTTGAAAAGCTTTTTAGAAAAGCAAAAGGGCTGTTGCACCTCCTAGAAGGAGAGAGTTACCCAGTCACAAATGACTTAAGGTGGAATGAAGGGGAGACAAAAATAGGAAATTAGTGAAATTTGTACTGAATCTAATGTTTCCCTATCTTTCTTTCTTTCAGCACTTCTCAACATCTTCCTCTGCTCTCTCCAGGCCTCTAAAGGGAAGTATTATGAACTTCCTCTTATCGAGGAGCACCATGAAATATATTAATTTCTAATAAGACTGTTAATAACTAATCTGAGGAGAATTTTTTTTAAAGGGGAGTAGTGAAAAACAACAATTAACTCAAGATGGACTCTAATGTAGCCTCTGTGTAACAGAAATACTTTGGCTATATTGATAATGCCTTCCAGATATTTCTAAATTCACATCATATACTGGGGCGTCTGAGTGGCTCAGTGGGTTAAGCGTCCGACTTCGGCTCAGGTCATGATCTCACAGTTTGGGACTTCAAGCCCTGTGTTGGGCTCTGTGCTGACAGTTCGGAGACTGGAGCCTGCTTCAGATTCTGTGTCTCCCTCTCTCTGTGCCCCTCCCCTGCTCACATTCTGTCTCTCTCTCTCTCTCTCTCAAAAATAAATAAAGATTAAAAAAAATTTAAATTCACACCATATAAGTAACTGCCTGCTGATATCAACATCACTGCTGGAAAAGTTGTGGCTTAGAGAACAAAAGACCATGATGGAGTCCTGAAACAGAACTAGAAGAAAAAATTGCTATGATTGGAGAGTTTATGTAACATTGTTTAGCCTTTGATTATTTTTTAACCGATGTTATTCCACTCCTGATAGGAAAAGTAAACACACAAAGACTTAATTCGTACTCACAATCCGGTTCCAGAATTCATCCCAAGGTCTGCAGAATAATTGAGAAGTGAAAATATTCCATTTAGAGCATATTTATAACCAGACTACAAGCTCCCCAAAGACAAGGTATTAGCGATCTATGCACACAAGCCTCAAGACATAATGGGAACTCAATAAATATTTGCTGACTTATTTTTACTTCTTCCTGACAGTGAGAAGTTCATGAAAAGCTGTCCACAAGAGATGGCTCTTGAGCCAGGCCAGAGCAGCATTTGTGACTGTAAGTAGGTAATAGCTTACAGTCTTAAGAAGATGAATTTCAGGGGTGCCTGAGTGGCACCCTCAGAGTTAGTTAGGAGTCTGGCTCTTGTTTTCAGCTCAGGTCATGATCTCATGGTTGTGAGTTCGAGCCCTGTTGGAGGAGCCCCATAAAGAGAAGCCCAGTGCCGTGCTGACAGCATGGAGCCTGCTTGGAATTTTCTCTCTCTCTCTTGTCTGTGCCTCTCCCACCCCCATGCACTCTCTCTCTTTCTCTCTCTCTCTCAAAATAAACAAGCAAAAAAACTTAAAAAAAAGAAGTTGGATTTCAGAGTTAGAAAAATACCTGAGTTAGAAAAGATTCTAAACTTGATGAGCTATTTAGCTTCTCTCTGTCTTGGCTTTTTCTCTGTAAATTCAGACTCATAGTTCTCTTTTAAAGAATGAGCACTAAACGAGAGGATGCATTTGGAGTACGGTGCCTCGTGCACAGTAGATACTCACAAATGGTAGATAATGAGAATGTAATCTTTTAAAAGGATATGGTAGTTGTAGAAACTGAATGTGCCTGGGGTGCCTGGGTGGCGCAGTCGGTTAAGCGTCCGACTTCAGCTCAGGTCACGATCTCGCGGTCTGTGAGTTCGAGCCCCACGTCAGGCTCTGGGCTGATGGCTCAGAGCCTGGAGCCTGCTTCCGATTCTGTGTCTCCCTCTCTCTCTGCCCCTCCCCTGTTCATGCTCTGACTCTCTCTGTCTCAAAAATAAATAAACGTTAAAAAAATTTTTTTTTTAAAAAAAGAAACTGAATATGCCCGGTGTTACTTTTGTAAGAGGCCAAAAAATGTAGGGCCTGAGTCTTTAAGGCTGAGTAGGAGTAAAGTTGGAGAAGAAGGAAGTTTCATGGAGAAGAGACATATGCACAGTTGAAACCAATCTCACTTTAACAACTAATTATTCAGGAACAACCATGTGCTGGGCATTGTTCTAGGTGCTAGAGGTTCAGCAGGTAACAACACTGAACCAAATCCTGCCATCGTGTTGTTTATAATGGAGTTGGAGACAAAAATAATGGAGAGAAAAATAAATAAGGAAATGCATAATAGATTAAATGGTAATAGTATAGACCACTGTGGAGAAAATAAAAAAGGGGATAGTGAGTGCTAGGAATAGGGTAAAGTTCGTAACTTTTAGTAGAGTGGGAAAGGCCTCCCTGAATGGGTTACTTCTAAATAAAGACCTGAGGGAGATGAGAAGTGAATCATGAGCATATCTGGGAAAATAGATAACAACATATCTAAGGCCCTGCCTGGTATGGGGCTAAACTGTATTGTCCCAAATTCATACATTGGAGCCCTAATCCCAGTGTGACTGTATTTGGAGATAAGACCTTCAAGAAGGTAATTAAGGTTAAATGAGATCATAAAGGTGGGGCCGAAATCCAACAAATGTAATGTCCTTATAAGAAGAGAAAGAGATACCAAGAGTCTGTGTACACAGAGGAAAATCCATGTGAGGACTCAGTGAGAAGATAGCCATCTGTAAACCAAGCAGAGATTTTTCACTAGAGGCTAACCCTGTCAGCACCTTGATCTTGGACTTTGAGCCTCCAGAACTATGAGAAAATACATTTCTGTAATTTAAGGCACCTAGTCTGTAGTAGTTTGTTACTACAGCCTGAGCTGACCAGGATAGGCCCCCAAGCTGAAGCATGCCAGGGCAGACAATCCATGTGGTTAAAACAGATTAAGCTGAGGGGAAAGTGATAACAGATCCAGGGCAGAGAGGTAACCCAACAAAGGAGCAGGGAGAGTGTCAGAGGAACTAGTCCCTTGTGGGCACTGTAATGTCTTTGAGAAAAGAAAGCCATTGAATGGATTGAAAAAGGGAACTGATAGTCTCTACCTGCTGTAAAGACATGGTACATAAAACTTTGTTACCAACTTGCTCTTGACAGATTAAGAGTATACTAGAACATATAGTGTGAACCAGGAAGTGATGGATGAGGCTTGAGGGATAGGAGGTCACGGCGTGAATGTCTTCTATGTACTTGGAATTCAGTCTTTTGAGGTTGAGGGTACAATGAATGGGTTTAATCATGAGACCATCTTCAAAACTAGTATTTTCTTTTGAAGTTTATTTATTTATTTTGAGAGAGGGAGAGCACAAGTGGGGGGAGGAACGGAGAGAGAGAGAGGGAAAGAGAGAGAATCCTGAGCAGGCTCCACACTGTGCAGAGCCCTATGCAGGGCTCAAACTTAACAACTGTGAGATTATGACCTGAGCTGGAATCAGGAGTTTGACCCTTAACCAAATGAGCCACCCAGGAGCTAATAACAGTAGTATTTTAGTACACACTTAGGCATGCACTGTTTTAGATACTAGTGATGTCTTAGGGAAGAGAGATAAGTCCAAAAGAAATAGGAGTTATTTATTTGAAGAGACAAAAGGCGTATATAGAAAAACTACTTATTAACCAGAATAACGGAATAGCCTACAGTCTATTTGACCTTGTGGACTGGGTCAAACTGGATTGCTTATGGGAGGCAGATATTCCAATACTTGCCCATTTCTCTTATGTTACCAGTTCCATGGTTAAATCTAAAGGAAGTTAGTGAAAACAAATTGGAGACCTTCATGTGAACGACAAAAAACATTTTATGGAGGAGTTATTAACAAAAAAACTGAGTTGGCAGATATTTAGCAGTGTACCTAACGATACCTAACAATACATTAGGTCCAACAAAGGAACCTCAAAATAATAATCACCAACATGTATAGATTTAGCATAACAATCACAGATATAATTAAAGCATAACAATGATGAACATATTTAGATAGTTGATGAAGTTGATAGAGTAACATGGTGCTAGAAATACCATTTCAGAATTTCCAGGAGAGATTATATAGATGCCTTTTCACTTGAAAAATGAAGAACTAACCTAATTTACACAAAGCTGCTCATCACATTCATATTCTAGGTATTGGTATTAGCACTGTGTGAGATGTCCACAGCATGAATAATTTACTTTTAATGGCTTCTTATGTAAAACAATTTCAAGTATTCCGAAAAGGGCGAGGCAGTGCCAGTGAGGAGTAAATTTCTTGGATATGTAGCTCTGTGTAGCCCTGGAACTGGACAGACCTAGCTCTGCTTTTATTCACTGAGTGGCCTTGGATAGGTTACTTAATCTCCCTGAGACTCAGATTCCTCATCTGTAAAGTGAGGAAAAGAAGAGAAAGAGCCTTACCTCATAGTGTTGTTGGGAAGGTGAAATTAGATAATACTTGTAAATAGCATTGAGCCTGGTGTATAGAAATTGAGCAAGAAATGAGAGTCGTTGCCCTTACTGGGGGGGGGGGGATAAATTTGAAAATAGATTTCAACTTGAAATGGTGGTTAAACTTCCCTCAAAGGTTTGATGAAAAAATTGATTCATTCAACTCTTTATGGAGCTTCAGTGAAGAACTCATTAGCCTAATCCCCTTGTCTTCAGATGAGAAAGCACATCAAATGGCAGCTGGAATGGGGTAGGGGCTTAGTACAGGAAAGACTCTTTTGTTATCTAGTGTCTTAAAATATGTCTCCTTCACTTTGCAGTGACAAGGCCCTTGGTTTATTTCCAATAGTTCTTCTGTCCCTGTAGACTGTCTTATTGCCTTCAGAAAGAAAACCATAGACTTGGTAACTTTTATGATAGCAGAGCTCAGCCTCTTTGGGCAAGCCCCACAGTCAGTGGAATCTGGTACATAGTGGAAATGTGTGAAACAATCTTTAATTCTGGGTTTGCTCTAGGAGTACCATAATTAGTATTTGAAAGCACATTTTAGAAAGAAGGGTAATAATAACAGCTAACATTTATTGGATGCCAGCCACCACTCTAATGCCTTTATATGCATTAATATCACTTGCATCTTCACAAATGATAATGGCACCATTATATTCCTATTATGTAGACGAAAAGTAAGCCATGCACAGTTCCCTTTTTCCTTGATCTAGGGGCACTCCTTGCCCTTTCCATGACTGGGGAGGAATATGTGGGTTCCAATTCCTTCATTAGACAAAGACCCTGAATGCCATGATTTTGAAATCAGATATGTTCTAAGAAATCTTTATCTTTTGTGAGTAATGGCCTGAGAGCTAAAACTCTTCCCTCCTCCTTTCCCCTAGTCTTGCACATTTCTGCAGTATTCTCAGCTTAGGCAGAGTTCCTTTCTGCTGCCACCTGACAGGCAGGAAGGCGCCCTGTACTTGCTGGGACTGCTCCCGCCTCACATTTCATGTAATCTATTCAGTCCTATACTCCTTCATGACCTTTCTACCTCCTCTCCTTTTTATCAGCTCTGGGCTTTCTAGGAATAACGGTGCTCTACTCTGCTCCCTCAGTCTCTCTCTATTATCTTTATTACTGCTGTTAACAGCCACATAATGAAATCATGGCTACTATTTTCTGAATGTTTTCTACATGCCACAAGATTCTCATGAGTAAACTTTATCTTAGAGAGGTTTCTCAAGTAGGCAGTAGAACCAGGTTTGAACTCTGAACTTTCCAGCTTTTACTCTTTCTCCTACATCATGTGTCCCAAACAGAGAAATGTTAATAGGTGTTATTGGAAAGTGCTTTCTGTAATTAATCCAGTCTGGGAAAGTGTCCTTCTCTAGAAGATGCTCAGTGAACATCATTGCATTCAAGTTTTGAGAAGTTCTGCAAAAACACGTATATTTACTTTGTTTAATGTAGCACATCCCAAATTTGACTCTGAGATATTATTTTAGAGAAATCTGCAACGTCATTGAAACGTGCTGAATTGTGCCATACTCCTTCTGTTTCAAAGACACCCTTCTAAGAGGGAGAACCATATATACCGTAAATTGCCTAGATGCTTATAAGAGAGGAAGAAACTGCAGAAAACACAGGACTGAGGCAGGAAAGGAAAGATAATTGCAAAGGCTAGTGTTACCTACTCAATATATTTTGCTTGGTATTGGTCCTGATCTGAGCTCTCAGAAGCCCAAGTGAAATAGCATTATCATATTTGATCACATATCTTGTGGCAATGATTTCCCCATAAGCTAGCTGTAAGTTGAAAGACCATCACTGAACAAGATATGAGAGAGTGTTTCACATCCTAGGTCCTACTAATTAACAGAGATTAGGTTTTAGCACATAAAAGCCCTAATTCAAAAATTCCTTACTATTCTGCACCAGAAATTGCATGAGATAATTCTGATATCTGAAAGGAAATATTTTCACTGTGTTTCCTTAGGAATCATTCCTTTTCATGTGCAAAATACAGGCGTATGTATCTTACAATTACTTGTTTACTTTCACTTCTTCCCATTGACATATTTTCTGTTGACATTTATGCTCAGGTGTTAGGCTCTTTTCATACTTTTTTCATACTTATATACTTGATTATTGAAAAAAAAAAACAAGTTCAACTGTTTCTCTATACTTGACAAACCACTAACAAATTATTTTGGGGATTGAAATTAGAAAGAAAAACTCTGACACCTTGCCTGGCTAGTAAACCAGATTGTCTCTTAAGATGTACTATTATGATTCCCCACTTCCCAGCCTTGGTTCCTGTTTAATTTTAGAGCTGTTTGGATTGAATTAGTGTATTGGAACTAATAAGTGTTAGAACAAGCTGAGGCTGATTTGCAGTGCTGTACTCAGTGTCCAGGCAAGCCAAGTCTGTATTTGCAACCAGGAATTTTGGGGCACATTTGTGACAATTTTTAATACTTTGTGGTTTTTACACTCAAGTAAATATTTGGTTATTTGGTTCAATTTTTTTTTCATAAGACATATTCATGTTACCAAGCTGCAAATGTAGCTACAGCAAGCCCACTCCACTAAACTGCCGTTTGTTCAGTAAAATTGCATTAACACTTAACCAACTGCACTGACTCAGAGTATGAGCAAATCTGCACATCACCAGAGTATGGTACACACCACTGTCAAGGTCAAACACAATTAGAATCCTGAGGCCAGCACCACTGTGTTGATGTTAGCCACTGCTAACTAAGGCTGTATGTGTCCATATGTGTCTAGGCTCTATTTGTGGTGTTCCTGTGATTGTGGAGGAGAATTCTACATTATTTCTCATGTTAAGTTTGTGACTTTGGAGCAAGTAGAAAACTTATAAACAATGCGAGTTTACTTCATATCTTAGAATGAGTAAAAATATATTTTAAATTACTAAAGTTTTCAAAGACTGTGTGAGGGACCCACTATGTGCAAGGCATTGCACCAGAAATTGTAGCAGTTACAAAGACAAATAAAAAAGGGACCTTTCATCCAAAAAAGAATCCCCTCGTGAGCATGTGCTATACCTGAGAAAAAAAGACCAGTCTTTCGTGGAAAAAATGCATCTTTTCAGCTGGGCCTTAAGTGATCGTGATGGGTAGGAATTGGGAGTGAAAGGAAAAGTGTTAGCAATGAAAAAACATGGTGAATCTCTGGCAAAGTGAGCAGTGTGTGGCCCCCTCCAGGGCAACCAATGTAATTACCTCATGCCTAGCATTTCTGATTTTAGTAACAAGAAACAGGTAACTTTTATTAAACAACTGCTATGTGCCAATTATTATGTTGAGTCCTGTGCGTGCTATATCTTACTTAATCCTCATGAGAACCTTAATGAAGTACCTACACTAAATATCCCCATTTCATAGAAGAAGACCTTGAATCATGGAAAGAACAAGTGACCTCCCCCAAGTCACACAGCCAGTCGGCTGGAGAGTCAGGATAACAATCTAGACGGTCTATCACATGCCACTGTCTTCACACAACATAATCAGACTTTTTTTTTTTTCTACTTCTTTATAGGTGACACAAATGACCTCAGTCACACACAGCCCTATATGCTTCCGGGGTTTGATTCCAGCACACATCTTCAGGATTCTGAGAGACACCTTCTGCTTCATCCAACACAGAAAAAAGGCACATGTTAAAACACCAAAGAAACCATGGAAAGTGGTCCAGGCTCTTCTGAGAGTCCTCAACATTGAGTACAGGCCTCGATGGGGTTAAAAGTAGATTCTGTAGGCCTGTCTGGGACAAAAGCCATAGAAGCAGAGAAAGGTGAAATCGAAGTCATTTCTCCAGGTAACTTAGCCTTCCCCTCTTCTCACAAAAATTTCGATCTTATTTGACTATTACAACTTGGGGTTTTTATTTTTATTTTTTACATGCCTAGATTATTTTTACAGAATAGCAGATGGAGCAGAAAGGATGTCCTGGTAACTAGTGACAACACGGTTTTTTGTTCCCATTGGCGGTATTGGGGGGGGGGGAACACCCTCTCCCAGGCTTTGACACCAGACTTTGGGGCATGTGACTACTACAGATGTTCCCTGCTCCTTAAGGCTGCCAGAAGCGTGGGCCTGCAGCAGACGCCTGATGGCAAGGATTGCTTGGCAATGGCTCATACTGCCCTGACTATATATTTCCAAGTACAGTTGCACAGCAAGAGAGGGAGGTTTGATTTCAAAAAATGATGAGTACATTTATTGTTGTTTTTGTGTTTACCCATATCAGGATTCATGACCTAGTCTGCGGTTTTCAAGGTAGCAGAGTAACAATTGCTGTGGGCCGTCTGTACATTGAGGCTGAGAGAAAAATGTGGATGAGGAATAATCTGATTTGTGCACACAGCAGCATACATTTATCTGGGGGGCAGGGTGTATTTCCCGTGTCCATGAGAGGCTGCGTAGGGTAGTGCATGAGCAGAAAGCTTTTGCATCAGATTGGCAGAGGTTAATTTGCCGATCTGCCACTTTCCATTTTTTGATTTTGGAATAAGTTATTCAAATGCTTTGAGACTGGTTCCTCATCTGAAAAATAAGGATGATGCTACCCACTTCATGGTGTTATTTGTGAAGATGAAGTGAGCCTTAGTAATTATCTGCAAAAAGCTTAAAACATTGCCTTATACACTGAAGAAAAAATGTTAGCTCTTATTACCATAAAAGAATTATCAAAAATAATTTGGAATTCTATAGCCATCAAGTCATTGACTGAAAGACAGAGCCAAACTTTTTTTTTTTTTTTTTTTTTTTTTTTTAAGTTGAGGAGACAGAACACAAATGTGTTTGGAGTGTCCCCATCTCCCTTGTGAGCATCTAACTGCCAGTACACATCCCATGTTTCAGGTTTTATTGGCCTCTAAGTATACATTTCCCTCCTCAGACCTTGCTTCGAGTTCTAAACTTCTCCTGGGTCTTATCTCTTAGGAAAATATACCAGTCCACGTATTTATCAAAGGCACTTGTTGACAGTGATACATGGGCTTAATTTTCAGATAATAGAATAAATCTCAGCTCTGGTGTCTGAAAATTTTAGGCAGATAAGTCTGATGTTCATTTGGTTTTACCCACGACTAGGAGTATGTTGGACATAAAAGCTGGGTTAATTCCATCAGCTGAAAGTTAAGCCTTTAGAGTCTCTAAACAGAAATGTATTTCTAAATACCAATGACTCCTTTTTGCCTGATGACTTTGAAGCTGATTAGTAACTATGCATTAACACGTTACTTCTCTTAATCTAAGTCCACTTGATAGCAACTTTCTGGAGATAAAGTCCTACATCAGAGAAGATTTTCTAAAGAAGGAAATTTCAGTCACTATGGTGAACCAATGGGAGAAACATTTTGGGATGACAATGGAAATTTGCCACCCTTCAAATGATAAAGAAGAACTGAAAAAAAATATTAAATTGAACACACTGGTGATATTTCAGTAGACATAATAAAACCACCAGTAATGCTGATTTATCATGATTGCATTTGAAGAAAAAAGATTAAAACTTTTAAGATGAAAAATTAATTTAGTAGATTCTTTTCTCTTACTGTCACAGTAAATTCCTAGGGACAAAGAAAGCAGGCAATATTATATACCATTAATGCTAACAAGAACAAGAGAGGAGACAACATTTGGTCATCTACTAACATCACTAGAAAAAACACAGTAGAAAGAATCTGAACAAAAATTTTAATTCACAAGAAGTCAAGAAGAAGATGAATTGATTTATTTTATGTTTTAACTATTTTTTTAAAAAATTTTAATCTTTATTTATTTTTATGAAAGAGAGACAGAGTGCGAGCAGGGGAGGAACAGAGAGACAGGGAGACACAGAATTGGAAGCAGGCTCCAGGCTCTGAGCGTTAGCACAGAGCCCTTTGCTGGGCTTGAACTCACAACTGTGAGATCATGACCTGAGCTTAAGTCAGATGCTCAACTGGCTGAGCCACCTGCGCTCCCCGATTTATTTTATATATTAAAAAATGCTGGGGCGCCTGGGTGGCTCAGTCGGTTAAGCGTCCGACTTCAGCTCAGGTCACGATCTCACGATCCGTGAGTTCGAGCCCCACGTTGGGCTCTGGGCTGATGGCTCAGAGCCTGGAGCCTGCTTCCAATTCTGTGTCTCCCTCTCTCTCTGCCCCTCCCCCGTTCATGCTCTGTCTCTCTCTGTCTCAAAAATAAATAAACGTTAAAAAAATTAAAAAAAAAAAACAAAAAAATAAAAAAATAAAAAATGCTGCTCCTTCTAAGAACTGCACCTGAGAAGCAATCGGCATTTCAAAGTGTCTACATGTGGATTTTATGGAAAACCTCCCAGGGAGGTGATATCAAGTTGCATCTTAATGGAGAGTGCATAAGTATTTCCAAACTATTTTCAGAAACCAAGGTGTGGAATGCTTGGCAAAATACACACAGAGAATGGTAATTCAGAGCCAGGCTAGAGGGAAAATAATTGAACAATGGCATACCCTGTACCTAAGCCATGTCCCCTTTAGGGAAGGCATTGCCATTGGAGTGTCAGTAGTGTTAATATTTCTGCTCAATTCATTCAGTTTTCCCTTCCAGGCTCATTCTCTATCCTTCTCCTGTTCAGAGAAAGAAGATGCTACAAGGATTGCCTCATCTTCTGGCTTCCAGTTGGGTTGTAGCCAGTTGGGATTTCCAGCGGAGGGAAGGAAGAGAGAGGTGGAGTGTTTTTTCCTCAGATTCCAGCTCTAATAAGGGCTGCAACTAGGTTGCAGTCTGGGATGCATTCTTCACGAAACTTCATAGTTCCTGTCAGCCCTCAGCATAGAGGTCTGTCTCAGGGTTCCAATAATTACCATTCCCTCTGCTTGCCCCTTCTAATGACTTTCCGTGGTTACTAAGCCTGAGACCCTGCACTGTTTCATGTTGCTCCTCATATACTCTACCCTCATTTTGTAAATGGCTCTTTCATTAACTTTCCTCACATTACCCAATTTGAGTGTTCCAAAAATATTTGGATACTGATTCATACAGGGTAAAAATATTACCAGACAAGGAAAGTAAGTGAAGGCAGACATTTCATCCTTAAAGAATAAAGATGTAGCAAAATATGGAGATAATGAGAATCAGATATGTGAGACCAAAAGAACCTAAACAATTAGGTTAGATAATAATAATAATAATAATAATAATAAGGCACTCCATTTGTCCCCATATCGATTGTCAGAAATCTTTTTTTTTGTTTTTTTAATGTTTATTTATTTTTGAGACAGAGAGAGACAGAGCATGAACGGGGGAGGGTCAGAGAGAGAGGGAGACACAGAATCCGAGCAGGCTCCAGGCTCTGAGCTGTCAGCCCAGAGCCTGATGGGGCTCGAACCCATGGACCGCGAGATCACAACCTGAGCAGAAGTCGGATGCTTAACCGACTGAGCCACCCAGGCACCCCGTCAGAAATCTTAATTAGGACAAAATGTGAGTGTCAGGTATCTGGATAAGATAAATGACTTTCCAAGATGAAATTCCTTTAAAACTTCAACGGAGATGAAATATAATAGACTAAGTTCTGAGTAGTGGTCAGAAAATGGCAAATTAGTAAGCAGTAACAGCATAATCAAATTCAACATTTTAATGTAAGTGAGAGGAACTAAAAATAATCATCAGGAGAGTACTTAATGATGGAAAACAAACAAACAGAAAAACTGACAGAGGATTTAAAACACTTTTTTTTTTTAATAAAGTGCTCATTAATATCCCAGGGGACACTTTCAGTTCATTTAAATGCACCATAATGTAATTCCAACAAAATAACTTGACCACGAGCCATGCATGACTAAGTGGCAAACCTATACACTTGAATGAAGAAAAGAAACAAACAACCAAGACAGTTTTTCCAAAGTGAAGAAATTGTGAAAGAAAATTAAGGAATCTAGTAAAATTTGAAGGTGAAACGCAAAAAAATTAAGCCAAAAACAATTTGAGAGGCACTTGCAAAGAATTTCAAAGTGACTAATTAAGTTAAATAAGTTATTAGAAGGTTAAAAAAAAACCAGGAGATAAACTGGGGAACAAATGTGATCATTGAAGGTACATTCAGTGTAGAAAAGGAAACTCAGCTAAAGATCCTTTTACAAGACACAGAAGAGTTCTAGAACCACATATAAGTTGAGTGCATTAAATGTATTGTACAAAAATAATATAAATAAGTCACCTTCCAACATCAATATTTAAAGTACTCAAGGTATGGTGCTGGTGGCCAAAGTATGTAATATATTACTTTAATGACCGATGTGCTGGTCAATGTGATTCCCACGATAAGCATTTAAGCGGGATCAACAGATTAAAGCAGTGCTTCTCTGCCAGGCAAGCTGTTGGCGATGGTTATAAATTGTAGGATACTAATGTCCTATTGAGAATAACATGCAGGTGGAAAGGTAACATTTTTCTGTAAGGCAAAATCTGGTCTATTTCATCTGTTGTATATTTTTTAGCTTAAATAAATACCAAGCAGAACCAAAATGAAAAGAGAAATAAAGCAACGGAATAGAAGGCAATTGTTAGCTAGCCACTCTGGACCCAGCATTGTGGTAGGGAATCTAACACAGCCATTAAATACTGACAGTGTTCCAGGGGTAAGAATTATTGTCTCCTTTTTACAGAAGGAAACAGGCTCCACAACTACATCACTAACTGGCTACGGGTGAATTGCCATGAAAAAGTAGAATCCAGACTCCTGCCCAGGTCTGTCTGGTTCTAAGTATCCTGTTTATTTCAGTAAGTTGATTTGGATTATTTAAAAAAAAAAAATTAACAGATATTTATCAGGGATTTTAGGTTTTAAAAAACTGAATGAAAGTCTTCTTTAGACAGAGTTTTGCAAAGACAAAGAACTGATTCAAAAATAAGAAAAAAAGAAAAGGATAGGAACAATCAGGCATTTCTATGCCTAGGAATCATTAACAGTGTTTGCTGGGCAGAATTCTAAGATGGCTCCCAGGATTTCCTGCCTCTCATGTGCATACCCTGAATAATTCTAGTGACAGTGAATAGTATGAATCTGACGGTCACAAGTAGTTAATGTCTCATGGTACGGTTGACCTTAAGAGAGGGAAATCTGTGCCTGGGTGGCTCAATCGATTAAGCGGCCAACTTCAGCTCAGGTATGATCTCCCGGGTTCCTGGATTCGAGCCCCCCATGTCGGACTCTGTGCTGACAGTCCAGAGCCTGGAGCCTGCTTCAGATTCTGTGTCTCCCTTGCTCTCTGCCCCTCCCCCACTCACACTCTGTGTGTGTGTGTGTGTGTGTGTGTGTGTGTGTGTCTCTCTCAAAAATAAATAAACATTTAAAAAAGGAAAGAAAAAAAGAGAGATTACCCAGGTGATCCTAACATAATCACTTGGAACCTCTAAAAGCAGAGATTTCTCTCTGGCTGGTCACAAGAGAGAGAATCTTCCTTGACTGCTGGCCTGGAAGGAAGCAAACACTTCTGTTTGAACTGCTGAGGGGGAGGCCTCTTACAGCTGAATGGGCCGCTGAATTGACAGCTAGTAGGAAACGGATTCTGCCATCAACCTTTGCACTTGAAGAGAAACTCAACCCAGATGAGAACCACAGCCCTGGAATGATAGCATGATTTCAGCCTTGTGAGATCCTGAGAAAGAAACCAGTCACACTGTGCCCGGACTTCTGACCTAGCTAATAAATTGTTTAAAGCTGCTAATTTGTGGTATTTTATCATGCAGCTATAGGAAACTAATACACAACCAAAACTACTTCTGGAATTTGTCTTATCTGACAGTTTTACAATAGTTCAGGTGACTGAACGGTAAAATTACAGGAAGGTTTTGCATATAGTAAAAGCTTGATCTGTGGGGAAAACACTGAATGGACATTGAGTTACATGTGCTATGTGAAATGGCAAAAGTTTCGGTCTGGGCCTCAGGCAAGGCATTTCAGGAGGAATTAATCTAGATGGTATTTGCAAGATAATGGATGGGTCTCAACCAGCAATTACGGTTCATTAAAGAGCTACAGAGAGCATTTTCATTGCTCCCTGTAGATATGGGCTCCACAAGCTACTGCTGTTGAGAGAAGACCAACAACATTTCAAGGCATCCTCAGGAAGAGGGTGTTGGAAACTAGAATCAAAAGATCTGGTGTGGGGGGGGGGGGGAATACGTAGTTAATCCTTTCCTCGGATAACGTTAAGAGTCACCCTTCTTAAACACCAGGAAATGCTTAAGTGACAGACCAGGTCCCCAAATGAGAAACTAAAACGAGCGGCAAGCAAAACTTTCTTCAGAAGTACATTTTACAATTATACTCTTGATCTGGAGAATTAAAGACTGAAGACGTATTCTCAAAGTTAATTTAAAAAATAATAAGGGACTTTATAGAAGGCGTGTTGGTGACAATCTGAAAGTCCAATTAGTGGGAGAGGATGTTTCTTTCCCTTTCAGGGTATTTCTTTCATGCCCTGGAAATTAAACTAGTATAACACTCCTGACTTCTCTCCATCCTTTTGGTCACCTTTGGGAAAGTAGAGAAATTTGTCTGGTTGGTAAAATTGATACGATATATTAGGCAGGCTTGACTCAGCTGCTCTTTTTATCTCTTAAGAATAAGCCTGACCAAAGAAAGCACATTTTCTCCTTTGGATGTTTCTAGCTGAGTGGGCAAAGCTACTGGGCCTCAGTATTCAGGGGCTTAGTATGAGGAAGTTCAATAGTATGAGGAAGTTCAAACCTCCCCCAAATAGAAGACATAAACTCTACCCTGGCCTTTTTTTGGAGTTGTAAAGGTGAAGTTTTACTCCAGAAATCATATATTTTGTTTTACTTTTCCACTGGCTTAGTTTGCTGTGTGGTAGGGAAAGACCCTGATGATGAGCACAAGGTAGCTCCTCCAAATGTTACAAAGACAAAGACGAATTCTAAAATTTGAAACTTAAATCACAGCTTTTTTCATAATTGAAAAGTATATTTAAGAAATTTGTTACTTCAAGAAGTGCACAGGGCGAAATTACAAGACTTCAGGAAGTGTTTAATAAATCTAATTATTATAAATTTAAAAAGAATTAAGGCTAAATACATCCCCACATGTCTGAGGTGATAAAACTGGGTTGTTCTATCATTTTGTATAGTATTCCCAGTATGCTTTAATTCATTTGTTCATTATTCATGCAGTAGTCTGAACCGCTGTGGTCTTTTTAATATTTGAAGGTCTTTCTAGCATTGAAAACATTTCTAATGTCAATATATAAAGGAAGAAACATCACCTGTAAGTCTCAACAGGAAAGATTTGTAATCCTAGTTCTCTTGTGTATTGTTTTTATTCACTACTAACTTTATAACATTGAGTTTTTAATTACTAAATTCTTGATACAGAATGTGAATTTTACTTTTAATGATTCTTCTAGGAGTTGTTAGGAGCACTTTAACCAGTGGAAATTTATGACAAACATTCATTAAACTTTTAAACATAAATATCCCTAACAAGACAGTGACAAAAGATCTAAAATGGAGACCTTGATGAATTTTCCATGTTAGACATCTCATCCTCATGGTTCCCTGGACCCAGGAATGAGAAAAAATCATGTTGACTTCATCTAGAAAACACAATTTAAAAACTGTCACTTTCTTCTGTGCAGAAATTTAAAGGGTCAAAGGCAATGTATTGGACAATTCCAAAGGACTCTATCACCATTTTATCTGGGATCTCTTCTGCACTTTTGAAAGAATTCTGCACTTTATTATACCATTTACATTGATGGTCTATTTTGTGGGATTCTATTGTATTATTTGTATATAGGTTAAATTCTCGGTTTGAGTATAAGATGAAGTTATGCCATTTCTTTTGTTTATGTTTATTAAAACATAACTCATTTGTGCACACAGGCTTTGTTCAAATTTAATGAATAAACTTCCCAAAGTAGGTCCCACCAGAAACTACAAGGCTATGATTCTAACCGGGGTCAGACCTGAAGCATCTGTGGTGGTTACATTTGCCTACACACCCTTGGGATATACTTCTTTATGATGTTTAGGGAATACTGGGTTATTAGTGACTATAGGGATCTTAGCTTCAAGAAACAAGTCACTTTATCCTTGGCATAGCTATAGTAATAACATAAAATCATTATTACAAAAAGCCATGAAAGGAAGGTGTAGTTTACCCTGTACCCTTTGCATGGTTTTAGAAGGATACAACTGGATAAAACCTTGTGCAAGAAAACTGAGGGAAACACGTGAGGTTGAGGATTGCAAAGACAGGTAGAAATACAATCACATCTGTGCTCTAATCAGAACATAACACTATGAATATATAATGACTGTTTCTAGCTAGTCATATTCTTCTTATCAAAGCTACATTACTATGAAGAGATGAGCTATGTCATTCTTAGTGTTTATTTATTTTTGACAGAGAGAGACAGAGCATGAATGGGGGGAGGGGCAGAGGGAAGGAGACACAGAATCCGAAGCAGGCTCTAGGCTCTGAGCTGTCAGCACAGAGCCCGACGCGGGACTCGAACTCACACACCACGAGATCATGACCTGAGCCAAAATGCGACGCTCAACTGACTGAGCCACCCAGGCGCCCCAAGCCATGCCATTCTTTTTAACAATGTACTTCATTGGTAGCATATTAGTTTCCTGTTGCTGCTATAGAACACCACCACAATTCAGTAGGTTAAGACAACAGAAATTTATTATTTTACAGTTTTGAATGTCAGAAATACAAAATGGGTTGGCAAGAAGTGACCACTTGGTTGGAAGGTGAAGTCTAGGAAACTTACTTTGGAGCTGTCTTGTCATAGCAAGTTTGATATTTTTACATGGATTTTATGTTTATACGGCGGCAGATTGAAGAGAGGAACTAATAAAACTTTCGGACTCAAATTCTTCTCTTCTTTTTCCCCTTCAACTCAAACTGCCTTGGCTCTGCCATTGCTAGTGTTAGAAATTCTGCTTAAAGGAACAGAAAAGACAAGGCAGGTGGGTTGGTCCCCCTGTGTGGAACTTACTTGCAGATAACACTGATTAAACAAGTCCTGCTCTCTTTGACATTTTATTTTATCCATTAGGTCAAATGTCAGCATGCCAGTGTACCTCAGTTTCACTCAGTTTCACAGGATCTATGATTTCATACACTTTACTCAAATTCTTTCTTCAGATACTCGTGTGTATTTGGAATTTACTTAGTCTCTGATTAGAATTTCACATAGCATAGGGGCGCTTGGGCAGCTCAGTCGGTTGGGCATCTGAGTTCAGCTCAGGTCATGATCTTGGGGTTCTTGAGTTCAAGCCCCACATCTGGGCTCACTGCTGTCAGTGCAGAGCCTGCTTCAGATCTTATTTCCCCCTTTCTCTGCCCCTCCCTTGCTTGTGCTCTCTCAAAAATAAATAAAACACTTAAAAATTGTTAAAAATGAATTTCACATGGCATAATAAAGTAAGTGTTCTCTTTGTGACATACTACACTTAATGTAGGAACCCAGCATTTTGAACTAAACTTGATTATTTAGGAGATCTAACCCTGATAATATTGCAGAAATTTTAGGTTTTAGGTTTCTCTAGTTCTTGTCATCTGCATATATTGGTTTCATCAGTATTTATTTCCTGTGTGTAGATTAGCAGCCTCATGGTGTCTGTAAGTATTTGGAGTTAATAAAGCACTTGTAATGTAATCATAAAATGGTCTAATCCATTTGAGTAAAAATTTCCATGTATTTTAGGGTAATTATTTTTCCAGTTTCTTTATTTATAGGATCCTATGTATAAGAGAACTTAAAAAATAAAGATGTTCACTGCAGTGTTTTATATGCTGGTTCAAATTGTTAATAAAACAACAACAAAAAAAAAACATTCAAATATAACCCTGGGAAAATTTCACCTATGTTGTGGATAAATTAGAATAGAAAGTGATTGTAAAAAGGAACTGGGAATATTTCTGTGTATTGGTATAAAACTGTATTCACACCATGTGAAGAATGAAAAAATCAGCTTGAAAACTGAGCATTTATGAGTCCATAAATTTTGCTAAAATGTGTACATGTAATTATGCATGCTTAGAATAGAATCTGGAAGGAAATACACTTATACATCAAACTGTTACTAATTAAAAATAACATTGAATGCTTATTATATGTCAGGCTCTGTTCTAAATGTTTTGTATGTATCATTTTATATACTTCTAGAGGAAGTCCATGAAATATTATTATCTTGAATTTATAGAAGAAGAAACCAAATCACAGAAAGATGAAATAAGTTGGCAAAGACATTTGGTAATCTAATATTATTTTGAGATGTGAATTTTCAGAGGACTCTTACCTCTACTTTGTTCATAGTCTATGCTGGAATTCTCATAATGAATTGCAAGTATTCCCTTTGTAATTATGAAAAAGTAGGAAGGTATTTTTCATTTGGAAAAAAAACACTCTATAAAGGAGGAAATCAGTTATGAACATCTGGCTGCAATTTATCTGACACGATATATTATTGAAAATGTAAGAAAACTGATACTTGAAAACCTATCTTACTGAGTTTTTAAAATCCATTACTTTTGAAAATGAATTTATATTAGATTTCAAAATTTCTACAAAAATAATTGAACAAAAAGTCAATGATTTTTTTTAGTGTTTGCATGCAAATTCCATCTTTTCCTAAAAATTAATTTCACACTAAGCTGCAAAACATGTGAAATAGTATCTTCATTTTAAAATTAGTCTAGGGGCACCTGGCTGGCTTAGACAGTAGAGCACGTGACTCTTGATCTCAGGGTCATGAGTTCAAGCCCCATATTAGGTGTAGTGCAAAGTTTACTTAAAAAAATAATAATAAAGTAAAATAAAATTAGTCCATAAAATTTTAAAAGTACCTAACATCAATATGATGCAACCACTAAGGGATTTTCTTTAAAAATCACCTTGGTTTTAGTCAAATTGTATTAATGTATTCACAGAAAGAAACAGTTGATGTTCTGGTTATCTATTACAAACCACCCCAGTAATTGGTAGTTAAAAATGACAATGTAGCATTATTTTGCATGGTTCTTTAGTTTAAGTTCTGAGCTGGGTTATTTAAGCTTAGTTTCCTTCATGTAACTGGGGTTAGATTTTGGTTGTGGATGCAGTCATCTGAAGGCCAGACTGGACTAGACAGGACAGGACTGGATATCCAAGATGGCACATTTTACATGGAAGGCAGATGAAGGTGGCTAATGGTTGGAAGTTTAAGCAGAGCTGTAAACTAGAATGCTTACATATGCCTTCCCCAAGTGGCTTAGGTTTCTCATAAAAAGATACCTTGGTTTCTAGAGGAAACATCCCAAGAATGAGTGATGTTGTGAGCTTTACAAGAGGCAGAAAGTGGAAATGGCCAGGACAACTAATGCTAAGCCCAGAACCAGTACAGCATCATGTTTTTCATATTGTATTGAGGAAATTGCCACAGGGCCCACCTATACTCAACAGAGTAGAGAAACAGACTCCCCCTCTTGATGCAACAGTGGTAAAAAATGGGAGAATGATGAAATGCTGGTGCAGTTATCTTTGGAAAAGGCAACCTGCTGCAGTTGACTGAAAAGCAAACTAGTCTTTGCAAAATATATTTGCTTTATATTTGATGTCAAAAAAATGTCACTGACAAGAAATGGTTAAATTCCTGGATGAGCCTGATAGTGATTATACTGATAGTGATTATTATAAATGATGCTGTATATGTCACTTTATAGTTGATAGTCTATTTTTCTGTATAAGTTGCCTATTTGTTTTTCTTTTAATTGTGCGTGACTGGGAAATGGAGATGTGTAGAGTGGGAATAAAGGTTGGCAGTAAAGGGTAACTCCACAGAAAGAAACCATAAAACCATCACATATATTTAAAGATAATTGTTGTTAATCTGCAAATTTAATTTTTAAAAGACAGAAGATCATTCTTTCTATATAAATATAGTAATATATATCATTGTACCTTGCAATTTATAAAGGCTTTTCATATATATATTTCCTGTTTTAAGTCTGCATTAAATTTTTTTTGGATCAGGAACCTGAGGGACAAGTAAGTTAAGTGATGTCCTTAAAGTCACATAAGCTAATAATGGGGATTGAAGCACATGTTTTCTGTTCCAGGACCTTACACTTCCACCTAATCTATTCCTTTTTGAGAGACAGAGCATGAGTGGGAGAGGGCAGAGAGAAAAGGAGACATAGAACCTGAAGCAGGCTCTGAACCGTCAGCACAGAGCCCAACGCGGGGCTTGAACCCACAAACTGTGAGATCATGACCTGAACTGAAGTCAGATCTTAACCAGCTGAGCCACCCAGGTGCCCCCACCCTTTTTAAAATTTTTTTTCAGGGCCCTACACTTTGAATCAAAGTACTTTTTTTGGGCTTTTCTTTTTTTAAAAGTACATGAGAAAACAAAAATGAACAAAGATAGTCATATAATTTTGGGCAAGCTACATGACCTTTTTAATCTGGAAAAGATATAAAATGGACACAATAATAACAGTGTCTACCTTGTATAACTGTTGGAAAGATTAAGAGGGAAAGTGTGATAAAGTCAGAGAGAACGTCTGGTGGATGTTAACTCATACTCCTGTTATGGCAATTATTATTAACATTATATTAATAAGACAATATGGTGCAACAGAGCAAGTATGGAGTCAGATCTAGTTTTATTGGTAAAAAATTGCTACAATTTTTAAAAGCAAACAAAACCAACCAACCAACCAACCAAAACACACTTGCTGAGAATACCTTTCTGATATTAAAATAGCCCGGGAAACCTGTTGAACTTATCCATATACTAGTCACATTTAGAAGACTGCACTATGGAAAAAGCAACTTCCCAAATCTCAGTAGTCTACTCCAAAAATGGCTTATCTCTTGCTTCTGTTAAACATGGACTTAGCTGCGGGTTATCTGTGGCTCTATTGCTAAATCCTTCTTTATTACAGAACCCAGGCTCACGATGTTTTTATGCCAGAGAGAAAACACAAAGACTGAGCTGTATAATGGCTCTTAAAATATTTTTTCAAATGTGATATATTTCACTTACACTCACATTTCATTGGCCCAAGACCTATTGTATGGGTAAGCTCAACATCAACTTGGCAAGGATGCTTAATTCTCTTACAGGAAGATGATTAATTTATTAGAAGCAATAAAATCATCTATTGTAATCCAAGATAGGAATCATGTGACTAAAAGTTCCTGGAGGCAAAAATCATCTGCAATATTAAAAAAGCCTTTTTTAATGTTTATTTATGTTTAAGAGTGAGAGAGACAGACCGCGAGTACGGGAGGGGCAGAGAGAGAGGGAGACACAATCTGAAGCAGGCTCCAGGCTCTGAACTGGAAGCACAGAGCCCGACGTGGGGCTCGAACCCATGAACCATGAGATCATGACCTGAGCCAAAGTCAGACACTCAACCGAATGAGATACCAAGGTGCTCCGAAATATTTTTAAATATTTGTTTCTCGCTACCTAGCACACAACTTCATACGCGGCAGGTGCTCATGAAATATGAATTGGTGAATCATGACACGGGCAAAGATTAACATGCAGCACACCTTTGCACTGTGACCCTTTTCTTCCCTTGCTCTAAGATGAGGAAGTAATGATTAATATTTAAACTTCTGTTGTTAACCTAGATGTGTATTCAAACATACTCAGAAAATGAATAGAGTGTTCTTCAAATAATTGCAATAGTAATGAATGAGAGCAAACAAGTATAGGCAATTAAGTCAAGTTAAAGTAGTTAATGAATTCATTCAACAAATAAGCTATTAGAGGTTTCTAGTGTCAGGCACTGAACAAAATATTTAAAGATGAATAAGACTGAGGTATAGCCCTTACCCTTAGTAAGGTATAGGGACAGCTAATCAGGCCCTTAGTTTTATAGTGAAAAGTTTTGTAGATTAATCTGTTGTTTTAATTTTAAGCTCCCAAACTAGAGTGGGGAGGCATGTCTGTGTGAGGGTATATAATTATTTTAATATAACTCCTTTCTTTGAATAGTCCACTTAATCTAAAGACAATGGTAATTTTTTTTCTAATATCCTTAAAAATAGAAGATAGCATTGCACACAGAAATGTGCTGAAAAGGTCTCCTAAATCATGAGCAATCTTTATATATTATGGGAAGTGCATTTGTATATGGGAGTTAGAGTTCAACCTTCAAACTCTACATCATCTTGTGAAAAGAATTTTAAATGCTAAATTACTTTGATAAGACATATGTATGTGCAGAAAAAGTAACATGTAGAGCTTTAATTAGCACCTTCTTCTGCAAAGAGACCATATTCAAGAACTTTCCATTTCCTTTCTTTTTCTTAATATGATAAGATATAAGTCAGCTACCTACCCAAAAGATATCTAGAAACTAATGGGGGTGTAGAGTGAGTACTAGTGGAAACAACAGACACATTTCTAAACTTAAGCATTAAGCAAATATTGAATAGTAGTCAATAAATAAAATTGGAGTTTCCAAAATCTCTTCTAATTAACAATTTGTTACGTAAGCAAGTGTCATTTTTGATATTCATCATTTTTACTAAGTTATTTAAAATCACAAAAGACATATTAAGTCCCTGGCAAGACACTTAAAACATCCTTAAAAATGGCTTATTATTTCAACTATGGGAACTGTTTCTGGGGCGAATTGACATACTTGATTTTTACTGATAGGAAATGACAGGGGTGCCTGGGTGGCTCAGTTGGTGGAGCATCTGACTCTTGGTTTCCCCTCAGGTCATGATCTCACAGTTCATGAGTTTGAGCTCAGCGTCAAGCTCTGTGCTGACAGCGCAGAGCCTGCATGGGACTCTGTGTCTCCCTCTCTCTCTGCCTCTCTCCACTCACGTTCTCTATCCCTTTCTCAAAATAAGTAAACTTAAAAAAAGAAAGTGATATACACAATGATTTTTTAAATTATCATAACTTGAGGTTATTTACTCACATTGATGCAGATATCATTTGGAGAAGTTTATCGAAGTGCCTTTTAAAATAAATGTTTTCCCTCTTCATGTACTATGAATAATTTTGGAAATAAATATAAAGAAGATCAAAATTAAGTTGTTCATCCTCTGGCACGCCCACAACCAAGTGAGGCTTGTGCTGGGGGCAGTAGCCATAGGGAGGCTCTTAATGTGCCTGCCACCCAGGGGCTCTCCACTCCACAGGAGCCCAGCAGGGGTTGTTTTATCCCCCAAGTGCTTGAGCTGGGTTTTCCCCTTTCCAGTTGGTTTTTCTATCTCTCTATCAATATGGCAGTGTTCTTAATCTGAGTCACCTGACTCTTTTGCGGCATTTTTGAAAGGACTTTAACTCTCTCCTTCCTTATACCTCTGTCCACCTCCTCTAGAACTGTAGTGAAACCCGACAATCAAGAATCCTACTTTCCCTCTTAAGGTGCAATTACACACTGCATCATAAAGCACTGGGTAATACACATATGGTGGGCTACAGTATTAATGTATGTTTTGAGTCCAAAACCAAAAATCTTAAAGAAAGCCATATCAACTGTATTATTTAGAGCATAAACAGATCACAATGCGCAATGTGCAAGATATGATTAAAAATAAATAAAAACATACTATTCAAATTTGAATAAAATTTTATGTGCCCCACTTTTACTATGTCATACACAAATTGGTGATTTTTCAAAAATAAAATTTGCCTTGAAAAAGGGAAAGATACCATATGTTTTCACTCTTATGTGGATCCTGAGAAACTTAACAGAAGACCATGGGGGAGGAGAAGGGGGGAAAAATTAGAGAGTAAGGGAGGCAAATCATAACAGATTCTTAAAAACTGAGAATAAACTGAGGGTTGATGGGGGGTGGGAGGGAAGGGAAAGTGGGTG